>NC_056431.1:37143645-37376145 GCF_018296145.1 Oncorhynchus tshawytscha
AAGGAGGGGCACAACACACCGTCTTCCTTAATCTGACTGTCATCAATGGGACAGGCCAGATAATTGGCAGTCCTACACATGTGCGTAGGCACACCACACACATGCATGCAGTCACGTACACATGCACACACAGATAAAGGCAGAGATGTATTTCAAAACTGCATACCTATGGACAATCAGGCTAAATTATTAAGCAATTTAACAATGAGATGTCATTTCACTCCTGTTTAAACTCCAGCATTTCCAAATCTATTAGTTTAGCTAAAAGTATGCCAAATAAAGAAGCAGACTGAGGCTCACACAAACATGCAGATGCAAACATTAGTACTTCAAACATTTCCTCCATATGTTGAGACATGGACGAGTGGGTTCGGTTAGCCTAACCTGCTCTGACCCCTGAAAAGGGAAGTCTCCATATATGGAGGCACTGTGCGTTAGCTTCCTCTTGGTGACGTCACACACAGGACCCGTAGAGTTTATCACAAACGCCTTCCTGTTGATTTGCTTGTACTGGGCTCCCTCCCAAGCACAGTTCATTGGTCAAAATCTCTTAATGCTTGTGTTGATTGGTTTGTAGGAAGGAAGAAACAAGTCAAGAATAAACAGTACTGTCAGTGCTGTAGAGGAAATTGTGTCATATTGCCTAATCAATCCCCTCATCATTACAAAGGCATGTGAAATGTTGACTTGCAGCACACAGTGGCTGATTGAATTTGACCTCTATGTAGGACAAGGATTTTAAGATGAGGGAAGATGATTATTATTTTATGAGCATGGCCTTATTTCTATTACAGCATATTGGATAACTGTCATTCATATTCAATTCACCCAACTCAATTTAATATTGACAGGTTTAAGCTACTTCATGATACTAACATTTTCCCAATACAGCCTTGCACACTCTTGCATGCATCTAGCTGATCTAGGTTGTACTCAACAGTTACAAAAGAGTTTGTTAAATCTTTCTTAATCAGCAGAATGAATACACCCCTGATCACATGCAAAAACAGTTCACTTTCATAGCAGCCACATCAACAGCATGATCACTCGTTGTATATACATTTGAAGTCAGAAGTTTACATACACTTAGGTTGGAGTCATTAAAACTCATTTTTCAACCACTCCACAAATTTCTTGTTAACAAACTAGCAAGTCGGTTAGGATATCTACTTTGTGCATGACACAAGTAATTTTTCCAACAATTGTTTACAGACAGTTTATTTCACTTATAATTCACTGTATCACAATTCCAGTGGGTCAGTAGTTTACATACACTTAGTTGACAGTGCCTTTAAACGGCTTGGAAAATTCCAGAAAATGATGTCATGGCTTTAGAAGCTTCTGATAGGCTAATTGACATCATCTTAGTCAATTGGAGTTAGACTACATCCACAGGTACATCTTCAAACTCAGTGCCTCTGCTTGACATCAAAAGAAATCAGCCAAGACCTCAGAAAAAAATTGTAGAGATCCACAAGTCTGGTTCATCCTTGGAAGCAATTTCCAAATGCCTGAAGGTACCACGTTCATCTGTACAAACGATAGTACGAAAGTGTAAACACCATGGGACCACGCAGCCGTCATGCTCAGGAAGTCGACGTGTTCTGTCACTTAACGATGAACGTACTTTGGTGCGAAAAGTGCAAATCAATCCCAGAACAACATCAAAGGACCTTGTACCCGTTTCCTCCAGCGTTTTCACAAAAGTATCTATATCTACAGTAAAACGAGTCCTATATCGACATAAACTGAAAGTCAGCAAGGAAGAAGCCACTACTTCACAACCGCCATAAAAAAGCCAGACTACGGTTTGCAATTGCACATGGGGACAAAGATCTTACTTTTTGAAGAAATGTCCTCTGGTCTGATGAAACAAAAATAGAACTGTTTGGCCTTAATGACCATCATTTTGTTTGGAGGAAAAGGGGGAGGCTTGCAAGGTGAAGAACACCATCCCAACCATGAAGCATGGGGATGGCAGCATGTTGTGGGGGTGTTTTGCTACAGGTGGTACTGGTTCACTTCACAAAGTAGATGGCATCATGAAGAAGGGGAAATTGTGGATATATTGAAGCAACATCTCAAGACATCAGTCAGGAAGTTAAAGCTTGGTTGGAAATGGGTCTTCCAAATGGACAATGACTCCATGCATACTTCCAAAGTTGTGGCAAAATGACTTAAGGACAACAGTCAAGGTATTGGAGTGGCCATCACAAAGCCCTGACCTCAATCTTATAGAAAATGTCTGGGCAGAACTGAAAAAGCGTGTGCTAGCGAGGAGGCCTACAAACCTGACTCAGTTACACCAGCTCTGTCAGGAGGAATGGGCCAAAATTTACTCAACTTATTGTGGGAAGCTGGTGGAAGGCTACCTGAAACATTTGACCCAAGTTAAGCAATTTAAAGGCAATGCTATAGAATACTAGTTGAGTGCATGTAAACTCTGACACACTGGAAATGTGATGAAAGAAATAAAATATATATACACTGCTCAAAAAAATAAAGGGAACACTAAAATAACACATCCTAGATGTGAATGAATGACATATTTTGAAGTCCACTAGTCCCTCCTGCAGCAAAGCACCCCCACAACATGATGCTGCCACCCCCATGCTTCACGGTTGGGATGGTGTTCTTCGGCTTACAAGCGTCCCCCTTTTTACTCCAAACATAACGATGGTTATTATGGCTAACAGTTCGATTTTTGTGTGATCAGACCAGAGGGTATTTCTCCAAAAAGTACGATCTTTGTCCCATGTGCAGTTGCAAATCGGACCAGGATTTCTCATACTATTGGAACGCTCTTTGGGTCTTTGCGTGCCAAATAACACTATTTGACGTGAAATAAGCTTGTTGACCAATCAGGACCTGAATATGACTGCACACCACACAATAATTTAACGCCTTACATTTGTTTACGTAGTTATCACACTCGTATTTCATATGTCACAACGATTCATCGATACATAGCTACTGAAACAGATGTTATGCTATAGCTAACTATATATATATGTATATGTGTGTGTGTGTGTGTGTGTGTGTGTAATCTAACAACCCTAATTTATAAGACCATTATTTGATTAATGGTGGTTGGACCCATCTATGTGAAGCTAGCCATAATAAGGATTAGCCACAATAGTGGACTTAACACTGACCTGGAGTTTTTCTTTTTTTCTTTTTTCCTCTCGATCCCGATAAACATGCTGCACATCTTATGTTCTTCATTCAAACTTGAACCCATCGGCAATACCATCGACATGCACTTTGGATCTTACTTCTGACACCAAACGTAGATAATTCTGGGGACAGGCAAGGTTAAGGTTCCTGCAGCACTTTGTTAAATGGCACGGAGGTGTGTGTGTGTGTGTGTGTGTGTCGGCATCCCACATTTTTTATGCAGTGCCATGGTGTGTGTGTGTGTGTGTGTGTGTGTGTGTGTGGTCTACAGTGCACTGCAGGCCTTTTGTATTTGTACATAAATGTGAAACCCCAACAGAGCTATGGGGTGGGAAGATGTTGTTCTCTCTGAATAGTATCGGAAAGGGTCAGCCATTATGACCCGAGGTTGTGAGACCAAACAACTTTGTCAGCTTTCTAACTTCCTTCCTGTAATTGTTACAGTACTTGAGTTAACAATTAGTGTTTAAACTAGATGTAAACCAACTTGTTTCAGCTGTTCCTTTTACCCAGTTGTGAACTTGCAACCTTATTACCTTCTCTTTGGGGACATCAACTGATGTGACCAGAACTTGGCTCCAGGATTACTTTGTAGGTGACTGGGTGTGTAGCCGGGTGGGGTTAGAGTAATGCTTTGAGGTAATGACTAGTAGCAGCAAATGCTATTGCTAATGACTAATGGCTGCATATAGTGCATTTTATGGCTGCACTGACTGTGTTTTGATAAAGATGAGGGGGTCAGTTGTTCCTTGACTTTTGACCATTTATTTGCCATCATTACATCTGTCATTAAGAAGGGGTTTGGTCCAAATCGGATGTTGGGTATTATATTTAATGAACATTATAAGAATCCTTTTGAAATGGCCAATTTTGGTACAATCAATTGGCTTAAATTCTCAGTTAAAATGTTCCTGAAACATTATTTTGTGAAAAAAAAAAAATTCTCTTAGAAATGGGTAAACTACAGAAACCATTTCAGAACAATCTGAGATGGTGGGTGTCATGGCTTGCTGAAACTAAATGGAATGACCATGTCCTTAGCTTGTTAGCCACTTGTGGTCGGAGTGGGACTTAAATGGGATAGGCTAGGCTAATGGTAATGACAACTGCTATACCACAGGGCTCACAGGGAAAACTCTGCCCTCTGGTGTGATTTTTAAGGCTGAAGCTAACAAGAAATGTCATGCCACTGAGCTCTCTATGTAACTCCTACTCTCCCCTGGGAGCTAACGAAAGATCAACGTGGCTTACTGGAGATCGGCGAAGTAAAGGCATGCCAAAGAGATACACTAATCTTTTTTCTTGAACCGACTGGACACGCACTGCTTTAGAATTACAAGTACACTTAGTTGCTCCCTCAGTTAATCATTCCTATCACAGCATTTTAAGAACACATTAAAGTAGTGTGGTACTATTAATGACCAATGATCCTGATGAACCCATTCTTGGCATTGCTACAAGTTGTTCATGGCTGTTTAGCACTTATCAGATAGGGATTTCCCAGAAGTGGGTCTCGCTTGGTCGGCACTAGGCAGCCTTCCACTTCTCTGGGAAATTATTCCATGCCAGACGCTTTCAAGCACAGACTAAGGTGGATGGTCTTGCCGGAATCTAATGTAAACCTCCTGAGCTGACATTTACATTCCTCTAATCCACTACTACGTCATCCACCTTTCCTCATTCGTACTCTGCGGCCTCTACCAGTGGTGTATGCTGTTACAAAAAAAGAGGCTCTGTTCCAATCGAAAATGCAACCTTTCTCCATTCTTGAAAGTAACCGCTGATCTCACACTGTTGAATAGGTGACGGCTGGGCTAGCTTTCATCTTATCGAATTGTGAGAGATCAGTGATTATTTCAAGAACTAGGAAGACAGAACTAATTTCAACAGGGCCTAGGGTTGCTTTGTGGAGTTCACAGGTCAAGGCAGTGGACTATAAACTGGTCTGGTATGTTTCACAACGACAGGGGGAAGAGTAATTTCACTACTGCCTGTATGGAACACAATAGCAAGTCCTGCAGGCTCTAGTTTTGTCTTTTATTATTGTCATGTGGTCAAGTGACGCAAATAAAGACCTAATTAAGCTGCAGCTGGCCCAGAACAGAGTGACACATCTTGCACTTTGTGGTAATCAAAGGCTAATATAAATACTATGCATGCCAGTCTCTCTTCGCTAAGAGTTGAAGAGAGACCGACTGCATCACTTTTTATAACAAACGTTAAACTCCAAATAGTTTGCATAGTCAATTTACACACAGTTCTGACACACACTAGCCCTACCAGATATGCCACCAGGGGTCTTTTCACAGTCCCCAAGTCCAGAACAAATTCTAACAAGTGTACCGTATTATATAGAGCCATTGCATGGAAGTCACATCTCATATTGCTCAAATAAACCCACAAACCTGGTTTTAAAAAAACGGATCAAGCAAAAACACACTGCAAAACGCTTCTCCCGTATTTGACACAGCCTACATATCAATACATACAATCTCTATGTCCCGTTTTTACATTTGTAGTTCTGTCCTTGACCTGTTGTCATATTTCATGCTTTGTGTGGACCCAAGGAAGAGTAGCTGCTGCTTTCTCAACAGCTAATGGGGATCCTAATAAAATACCAAATGTCACCCTACATTTTTGTAGAAGTGAATGACGAGGACCTTTTTTAAACACATGGTCCAGAGTTGGGGAAACGCAGAGGGGCGAGGGAGGAGGCATTCGAGCATTCTGTGCAAGCTTGTACAGTGACCCCACCTAGAGGCACATTCTGACAGCCCCAGGGACAGGAAGGAAGTGCTGACTCTCACACTCTTGCACTCTCACTCTCTAACACTGTCACTTTGAAGGAAAAGGCCCTGCTCTCACTCAAGTGGATCCAAGTCAACACACATGAGCACCAACTGCATGCGACACACACAAAACATGGCCATACCCACAACAATTATTTTCCCGAGCTAGGCTGAAAAGACGGGCTACACAGCCTTCTCTTCCTCATATTCTGATGGCTAATGTCCAATCGTTGGAAAATTAACTTTGAACTCAGAGCAAGGCTTCAATCACAGAGGAACATCAGGGAATGCTGTTTCTTTGTTTGTACAGAGCCTTGGCTTATGGACATTACACTCAACTCTGCTATTCAACCAGACAGCTTTTCCATTTTCCGTATGGATCAGGTTCTGGTAGGAGGGGTATGCTTCCTCATCAACAATTCCTGGTGTACCGAAGTTGAAACCATCTCAAATTTATAATGCTAAAATGCCAACCCCACTATATGCTGAGGTAATTAACGTGTGTTTTCACAGCTGTGTACATACCGCCACAACAAATATCAAGGTGGCACTCCGCGAACTGTGCAGGAATCCTCTCACCCGGAAGCAGTCTTTACTGTCGTGGGATATATTAACCAAGCATGTTTTAAAACATTCTTCCAAATATCACGAATATGTATACTGGCCGATGTACATACAAACATCCAATCAGATCACGTCTCCCTGTTCCTACTCCCCACCTACAAGCATCAATTCAAGAGCGAGCCACCAACGGTGGTTCTGGACAGAGGAGGCAGACTCAATGCTGCAGGACTGTTTTGAGAATATTGATTGGAATCTGTTCAAAGATTCATCCACCCAGGCCTCATCCATCAACATTGAGGGCGTATACATCGTCAGTCACAGGCTTCATTAGGAAATGTCTGTTGTACCCACAATAACAATCCGGACATACCTCAACCAAAAACCCTGGATGACCGGATATATCCGTGCCATGACGAGAGCCCGTACTGCCACATTCAATGTGAGCAGAACGAACCTTGATGACTTGGTGGCGTGCAAAGCATACAAGACAAGCAGGTGCGAGCTCCACAAATCCATTAGGGATGCAAAAAGACAATACAGACTCAAACTTTTGAATTGATTTTTGGCTACTCGCAGTCGCAAAGCATGTGGTAAGGACTACAGACTATCATGGACTACAAAGGTAAATCCACTGTCTAGTGCCCACCGAAACCTCCCTCTGAGATGAGCTTAACACATTCTATGCTCGCTTCAAGGCAGACAACACGACCAGGTGCTTTCGCTCTCTGAGGCTGATGTGAGCCCCGTTGCACTCACCCCGGTCATCATGAAGAACTTCGAGGGTTTGGTCATAGCCTACATCAAGGCCAGCATGCCAGGCACACTGGACCCATTCCAATTTGCCTACTGCTCCACCAGGTCCATGGGAGATGCCATTTCACACACGGCCGTAACACAACTGAACAAAAGGAACACCAATTTGAGAATGCGGTTCATTGACTACAGTTCAGCATTCAACACTAATGTTCCCTCCAAGCCCTGGTTCTGGATACTACCCTCTGGATCCTGGACTTTCTGATGGGAAGACCACAGGATGTGAGGATTGGCAACACCTCCTCCACACTGACTCTTAACACAGGGACCCCAAAGGGGTGTGTCCTCAGCCCTCTGCAGTACTCCCTGTTCACCCATGACTGCGTGTCTTTGCACTACACCAACTCCATCGTCAAGTTTGCTGACGACACCATGGTTGTAGGCCTGATGATGACCAACAACGAGGAGTCAGCCTATAGGGAGGAGGTAAGTGAACTGGCATTGTGGTGCCAGAACAGCAATCTCTCCCTCAATGTTAGCAAAACAAAGGAGTTGCTTGTTGACTTTAGCAAGCAGAGGGAACATTCCCCGATACACACCAACAAGACTGCATTAGAGAGTCAGCAGTTAAGTTCCTCGGCGTCCACATCACCGAGGACTTGACATGGACCAGCAACACCACCAGTCCTGTCGAGGGGCACAGCAGTGTCTCTACTTTCTAAAACGACTGAAGAAATTTGGCATGTCACCCCGGGTCCTCTCCAAATATTATCACTGCACCATTGAGATCATCCTGACTGGTTGCATCACAGCCTGGTACGGGAATTGCTCCATCCAAGACCACAATGCCATCCAGCGGGTGGTAAAGACGGGCCAGTAAATCACCAAGACATCTACTCGAAACGGTGCCTGACGAAGGCCCACAGCATCAAGGACCCCACAAACCCTAGTCATGAGCTGTTCACTCCCTTACCGTCAGGCAGATGGTACCGGAGCATGCGTCTGATGCCATCAGACTACTGAACACTTGAACTGGACTGACCACCTGCACTGACTCTCTGCACATACGCTACACACACATTGCAACTGCTGCTACCAGACTTAGCATACTGCACAATTTAAACACTTGCTCCCCCAATCCCTCCTTCCCCAAAAACACGTAAATATACTACATGCTCGTCAAACATATCATTCCAGAATCATGGGCATTAATATGGAGTTGGTCCCCACTTTGCTACAGCCTGCACTTTTCTGGGAAGGCTTTCCACTAGACGTTGGAACATTGCTGTGGGGACTTGCTTCCATTCAGCCACAATCATTAGTGAGGTTGAGCACTGATGTTGGGCGATTAGGCTTGGCTCGCAGTTGGCATTTCAATTAATCCCAGAGGTGGTATTTTATTATTTCTTATTGTTGTCAAAGGAACCTGCAAGTAAGCATTTCATTGGACTGTGAAAACCATGTGTATCCTGTACATACGACAAATAAAACTAGAAAATGTAAATATACACACGATTATTTCCGTAATACTCTTTAAATAAATAATGTAACACCCTTTTAATAGTCACTTAGTCAGTTGCTTATTTTACTTGCACATCAGCCTTCCAAATGATACCTTGATTTAAAAAAAAAAGTATTATCAAGGGTTGAATGTGTGTTTGCCTTTCCTATGTATT
Source organism: Oncorhynchus tshawytscha (assembly GCF_018296145.1). Lineage (NCBI taxonomy): Eukaryota > Metazoa > Chordata > Actinopteri > Salmoniformes > Salmonidae > Oncorhynchus > Oncorhynchus tshawytscha. Next base: position 37,152,605 of record NC_056431.1, read on the forward strand.
TAAAGACCTACATCATTGTGTGCCATAAACTGTAGAATGACAAAATAAATGTTGTGATATTAATGGAAGTTGACGTGGTTAACTTCCCAGCAGTGCATTGCAACATACTGTGGTCAAACAGTTGGGAACATGAGCCCTGTCTAGGAAAAGGATTTCTGATGACATGTTCATCATCTCCATTTATAGATGCTGGAGTTCATGCTAAACTGATCTCTCTCTCTCATTCTCCCTTGTTCTCTATTCGTCTTCTGTTTCCTTCTCCCTGTTTTCATCTTTCTCTCTAACTTAGGCAGAGGCCAGGCTTGCTCTGAAGAGGGCGGCCAGGGCAGAGGCCAGAGAAATCCGTATGAAGGAGCTGGAGGGACAACAGGAGGAGGTATAACTAAAGAGCACTACATTACACCCAAATGCACACATAATGTACACACTTATCTTATAGAACACATGCACACAAACATGCATGCAAATAGTATCATACCTACAGAACAACTACAGTTTGAAAGGACAGACAAAACCAGACCTGATGTAGTAAGGTACCTTACAAAGACTTAATCCCAAAACTACCCCAAGCTTTAGGCACCTTGACCCATGTCACATGACCAAGGAGTCAGGTTGGGAAGCGCTGTCTGTTATTGAAGGCATTTCCTGTGAACAGTGTTTCATTCTTAAACATCCTGTGCAAGGGTGGGTCCAGTGGTCACCAGTGTTAATGGTGTACCATCTCCATTGCACTAGAATGCACAGCTGGTAATTTCTACCAAACAAATTAGAATACTCTCTTAAGTCATAGTGCGAGACTTTGGCAACTAAGCCCTTTTTCCACTTACTCAGTCAGATGAACTCATGGATACTATTTTTATGTCTGCGTGCAGTTTGAAGGAAATTGCTAACTGGCGTTAGCGCAGTTACTAGCCACATAGATTTAACAATGACTAAGTCTTCTCTAATGTTATTTAGCAATCACTTGTGAAACTACCTTCAAACTACACAGAGACATAAAAATGAATTGCCAAAAAAAGTCACATTATCCCTTTAACACCATCAGTATAATCAACAGTCAAGAATATTATCATTAGATCTAGGAAATAAGGGATCCTAGTTTTGCCTTTTGGGACCCATCATTTCTTAATAAGATTAGTCTAATCTTAGTGTGATCTTGAAGTTATGCAATCTTTACATCTAGAATATTCTGGAGCATATGGTACTATCTAGTTGCCAGCTTAGTGCATTCGGAAGGTATTCAGACCCCTTTTTCCACAGTTTGTTACATTTTAGAATAAGGTTCTAATGTATTACATTGTTTTGCTTCCCTCGTCAATATACAAACAATACCCCATAATGACAAAGCAAAAGCAGGTTTTTAAAAATGTTTGAAAATGTATAAAAAAAATATAAAAAAACTGAGGGTATCCCGAATGGCGCAGCGGTCTAAGGCACTGCATTGTAGTGCTAGAGGCATTATAACTGACCCGGGTTCATTCCAGGGCAGTGATTTCAGCCTTGGAGTCTTCTTGGGTATGACGCTACAAGCTTGGGACACCTGTATTTGGGGACACCTGCATTTGCAGATTCTCTCAAGCACTGTCAGTTTGGCCACTCCTGCGTTGTCTTGGCCGTGTGCTTAGGGTCGTTGTCCTGTTGGAAGGTGAACCTTCGCCCCCCCCTCAGTCTGAGATTCTGAGCGATCTGGAGCATGTTTTCATCAAGTATCTCTACTTGTCTCCGTTCATCTTTCCCTCAATCCTGACTCGTCTCACAGTCCCTGCCGCTGAAAAACATCCTCACAGCATGATGCTGCCACCACTATGCATCACTATGGTTTTTGCCATGTGATAAGCGGTGTCTAGCTTCTTCCAGACATGATGCTTGGTGGAGTTCTGCAGAGATGGTTGTCCTTCTCAGATTGACCATCGGGTTCTTGGTCACCTCCTTGACCAAGGCTCTTCTCCCCCGATTGCTCAGTTTGGCTGGGCAGCAAGCTCTAGGAAGTCATGGTGGTTCCAAACTTCTTCCATTTTAAGAATGATGGGGGCCACTTTGTTCTTGGGGACCTTCAATGCTGCAGACATTTTTTGGCACCCTTCCCCAGATCTGTAACTCGACACAATCCTGTCTCGGAGCTCTACGGACAATTCCTCCGACCTCATTGCTTGGTTTTTGCTCTGACATGCACTCTCAGATGTGGGACATTTATATAGAGCTGTGTGCCTTTCCAAATCATGCCAAATTTTATGAATTTACCACATGTGGACTCCAAGTTGTAGAAACTACTCAAGAATTGTCATTGGAAACAGGATGTACCGGAGCTCAATTTCACGTCTCATATCAAATTGTTGAATACTTATGCAATTAAACTTTGTTCATTTGTAATACATTTGAACATAACCTGTTTTGTATTGGGACAGTAACATTAGTTTTCATCTTTGTACTTTAAGCATTTCTAGAAGTATACATCAAGGTTCTGTAATAGATAAATGTGGCAAATGTTTTTTTTATACAGCACCTTTTTTCAAGTGAGAAATTGCCAAGAAACTGAAGATCTGAAAAACTGGCTTAACAGAATAGAAAGAGTGGGAGCATGTACAGGTACAGGATGGCAACAACTGCCCGAGTTACACCAGGAATGCACAATTCTTCCATCAGTGCTCAAACTGTCCGCAATAGGCTGAGAGAGGATGGACTGAGGGCTTTTAGGCCTGTTGTAAGGCAGGTCTTCTCCAGACATCACCGGCAACAAAGTGTCCTATGGGCACAAACCCACCGTCGCTGGACCAGACAGGACTGGCAAAAAGTGCTCTTCACTGACGAGTTGCGGTTGTCTCTCACCAGGGGTGATGGTCGGATTCGCGTTTATCGTTGAAGAAGTGACTGTTACAACGAGGCCTGTACTCTAGAGCGTCCGTCATGGTCTGGGGCGGTGTGCCACAGCGTCATCGGACTGAGCTTGTTGTCATTGCAGGCAATCTCAACGCTGTGCGTTACAGGGAAGACATCCTCCTCCCTCATGTGGTACCCTTCCTGCAGGCCCACCCTGACCCCCCCCCCAGAAATGTCCGGGAACTTGCAGGTGCCTTGGTGGAAGAGTGGGGTAACAAAGTGGCAAATCTGGTGCAGTCCATGAGGAGAAGATGCACTGCAGTACTTAGTACCTGGTGTACCCACCAGCTGCATTAACTGTCACTTTTGATTTTGACCCCCCCGATATTCACTTTCTGTTAGTCACAAGTCTGTGGAACTTGTTCAGTTTGTCTCCAGTTGTTGAATGTTGTTGTGTTCATACAAACATTTACACATTAAGTTTGCTGAAAATAAATGCAGTTGACAGTGAGGACGTTTCTTTTTTTGTTGGGTTTAGTTACAAAAACCTCATGTGCTTTAGAAACAAAAGGTTGTGCTTCTTGACTGTTGACCAACACCTGGTCATCAGCATTGGAGCGCAAAGGTGGGCACACAGATAATCCTATCCATTTTTAGTAACCAAAATCACTTATTTAATTTTCATTGTTTTTTGCCTGGAAAAAACAGAGTAGCCTACCTCCTTATTATCCATATAAAATAGTTTAGCAATCAGCTACGGATGCATTTTTGCCAGAACAATAGGCTACATGGTAATTTCAATGATCATTTTCATATTTCAGATCGGCCAAGTTTGGTTGGGTTATAATTACTGGTTTGTGTGTGTGTATATACCTCAGTGGTGGGGACTGACTATGTGTAAAGATGGCTGTAACATCACACAACCTTCAATGTTTTTGACATGATATTCCCAGTTCATATTGACTGCTAACATGAATTACTTTCAGCTCAAAATGCAGGTATTAAACTTTATTTCTGTCTTGCGTTTTTGAAAATGCATCACTGTTCATTTGTGCTGTGATTGTACGCGTGTGTGCGAAGGGTGTCGCAAGCTTTGAACCACTGCTAGCAAACAGTTTCTGATTTGATGCAGCGCAAACATTAAATTGTAGGGAAAGACTATTGCCATAAATATGCAGCTCCAACAGAATTGGTGATAAAGAATATTAACTGTGTGCTTTGAAAGCTCACCAGCCTTATGGCATCAAGCAACGATTACTAGCATAAGTCTACTGGTCTTTTGGTATGTCAAAATTGACATTGATCGTTTGCATTTGGAATTTGTTTTAAATGTATTACATAGTAAAAATGTGGCGTAGACACAGGTAGCCTCAATAAATAGACACAGATTTGTAGTTGAACAAGTCATTGCATGTAAGCTATAGATATTTGTTTTTACTTGACTTGTGACTTGCTGTTAGAATGCACGACTTGGACTTGGACTCGATCCGTTCTGCTTTGGACTCGACTCTGACCTTGTGACTTGAATAATAGTGATTTAGTCCCACCTCTGAGTTTGTCATATTTAGCACTTGTCCCATTTTTAGATGTGAAAAATGCCAGCTATGAGACACTCAAAAGACACGTGGTTGAGCAAATGGCACCGTCCCTGTGTTATGGTATACATGAGCAGGGGGATCATCTGGACCAACTTTGAGGAAGTTGACTAAACCATTTCAACCATCTCCCCCTATCAAGCAATGTTTGAAATATGTTCTACCCTCTTGTGGCTTTGAGTCAGTGACTCAACACAGATTAACAGTCAGTGTTCAGATTAGTCTGGTCAGGACGTTTGTGTGTAGTTTAAACCCTCAATCCAAGCCTCAAAGTAGCTTAGTGGTCTGTGCTCCTTAGTGAAACCTCTAGTCGACTAACAGTGGTTTGCTCCAACGACGTCGAGTCTGAACAACACGAGCAGAGGGTGGCTATGCTTTCTACTACTGTCTGGATGCTAACTTTAGGAGATCTACTTTTCAACTGGAGGAACTCTCAAGCCAGAAGTGGATTACTAGCTGTATCTCTACAGTAGCACTAACTAACCTGAATCATCAGGTCGTCGTTGTAGCATCATCTGACCCGGGAACGTTCAACCTCCCCTGATCCCATCTGCAAGCCAGGCCGTCATCATTGGTGACGTCAATATGGCACACACTACGTTTGCATCGTGACAGCAGCAGGACGGCCGGGCGGCGTTTGGCAGGGAGGGGGATCCGGGCTGCCCTGAGTGGGCGTCCGGGGACCCCTCCAAATAGGAAGGTGAGCTCGGTATGTTTTGAAGCTAGTTGGGACGTGAAGCGGGAGGTACGGTACCTGAGCTTATTGTGTGAATGTAACTCATCTGATTTAATGGACTTGCACTGAGCGAGGCAAGTTAAGTATTTACGTGTTTTATATACACTTGAAAAATTATGGAACGCTTTTCATTCTTGACCAAAAACAGACACGCTCTCCTTATAGTGGTGTAGGTCTTTGGATGTTGTACACATGAAATTGTCATGCCTAGCTTTATCCACGTCATTATATTCCATTTAGTGTGACTCGAGCCGTTTCTTCCACCAGCTGTGCTGCGTGGGCTACATGCATTTTATAAAAGGGATGTAATTTGGGTGTTTTTGGGGGCTTTTATTAAGGTCCTTTGGTCACCCCCACAGTGCACAACAAGCAATGAGGAAGTCTATTGCGGCAGGGGTAAGTTTTTCAAAAACAAGTGAAATCACCAAAAACGTGTCTGGACCCTTCTATAACATTGCATTTATGTTAAAGAAAATCTATTTACTTCAGGAATAGTAAACCACTCCTTGAAACCTATCAAGCATTTATCAAATACTTTGTTCAGGGCCTGGCACTGTGGAGGATAGCAGCCATTTTATGTGCTCTTGACCAATTCTGCTATTTTGTTTTATTTTATGCTGATCTTCGCTGTTTTTGGTCATAGGTAATAACTAAAAAAGTTATCATTAACCTCGATTTGCATGACAATTTTCTACTTCAACGAGTCGGCAGCTCTGGACTTTCTGCTTACTCCCGACTGGGCCCTAATCGCCGGGATTGCAAGCGTCAAGCGAGCTGGGATCCTGACGAGACTGTTGGCGAGCATATAAACTGCCTCTTCCCTTCATTCTATTAGCAAATGTACAAATTGGATGTGCTCCGCTCGAGACTATCCTATCAACGGGACCTGAAGAATCATAATATTCTATGTTTCTTGGAGTTGTGGCAGACATCAATAATGTACTGTACAATTCGCATTGTTTTTGTCTTTTTCATGCATAGTCTAGACCGGACAGCAGCCTCGGGGAGGGGTGTGTCTCTTAAAAGCTGCTGCGCGATCTCTAATGTTAAGGAAGTCTCAAGTTTTATCTCATGATAAGCTGCAGACCATACTATTTACCAAGATAATTGTATCTTTTTCATAACGGTCTATTTACCACCACAAACCGATGCTGACACTAAAACCGCACTCAACACGCTGTATATGGCTTTAAGCAAACAAACAGCACATCCAGAGGCGGCGCGTCTCGTGGCCGGTGATTTTGATGCAGGGAAACTGAAATCTGTTTTTACCCAATTTTTACCAGCATGTCCCCTGTGCAACTAGATACGTTTTTTTAAAACTCTAGATCACCTTTTACGCCACACACAAACATAAACACGGCTCTACCTTGCCCTCCCTATGGTCAGATTTGCTAAAACTCTATCATCCTGATTTCAGCTTAGAAGCAGAAACTCAAACTGGAAGTACCAATGACGCGCTCATTACGGAAGTGGTCCGATGAAGCGGATGCTAAACTACACGACTGTTTCGCTAGCACAGACTGGAATATGTTCAGTGATTCATCCAAAACAAGTCACCAGCTTTATAAGTGCATCGATGACGCCGTCCCCACAGTGACTGTACGAACATATCCCAACCAGAAGCCATGGATTTCAAGCAACATCCGCACTGAGCTAAAGGTTAGAGCTGCCGCTTTCAAGGAGCGGGACACTAATACAGGCGCTTGTAAGAAATTCTGCTACGACCTCCGACATCATACAGGCAAAGCATCAACACAGGACTAAGATCTTATCGTATTACACCGGCTCTAATGCTCGTCCGATGTGGCAGGGCTTGCAAACTATCACTGACTACAAAGGGGAAACTCAACCGCGAGATGCCCAGTGACGCGAGCCTACCAAACGAGCTAAATGCCATAAATGCTCGCTTCGAGGTTAGCAACATTGAACCATAAATGAGAGCAGCAGCTGTTCTGGACAACTGTGATCTCGCTCTGTGTAGGCAATGTAAGACCTTTTTAATCAAGTTAACCTTCACAAGGTGGCAGGGCCAGACAGATTACCAGGATGCGTACTTGTTGCATGTGCTGACCAGCCGGGAAGTGTCTTCACTGACATTTTCAACCTCTCCTTGACCCAGTCTGTAATATCTACATATTTTAAGCAGACCACCATAGTCCATGTGATCAAGAACGCCAAGGTAACCTGTCTAAATGACTATCGTCCTGTAGCACTCACATCTGTAGCCATGAAATGCTTTGGAAGGCTGGTCAAGTCGCAGATCAACACAATCATCCCAGACACACTGGACCCACTCCCATTTGCATTCTGCCCCAACAGATCCATAGATGATGCAATCTCTATTGCACTCCACACTGCCCTCTACCACCTGGACAAGAGGAACACCTATTCGAGAATGCTGTTCATTGACTACAGCTCAGTGTTCAACACCCATCACTAAGCTCAGGACCCTGGGACTGAACACCTCCTTCTGTAACTGGATCCTGGACTTTCTGACAGGCCGCCTCCGGGTGGTGAGGGTAGACAACACATCTGCCACACTGACTCGCAACACGGATTGTTGATTTGATATTTTGCAATGAGGCACTTAAATCATGCTGGTTCTCAGAGCATCTTTTCCAGAATGCCGACTCCCACGTGTCTCACAGAGCCACAGAACTAATTATCACGTGGTTTTGTTTAGTAGCTAGGTGTCTTTTGTATACAGTGCTCTCAGGTCAGAGTTCAGCAGTCAAAGCTTGGGAGAAGAGGTTTCGTAATGCTTTTATTTTAGAATTTGGCATACATGTGGCAATGGGACATCCGTTCATTTAAGTACATATGATTTCCCTTTGCCATTCAATCTCCAAAATATAACAAACACATTTGTTCAGCTCGGCGGTCCTTGAATGTGACAGACTTGTCAGCATTTCTCTTTAGAAGTCGATCTCTAACAATATCTGCTCTTCTGACAGGTCTCGGGCATTAACCATAACAAAGGGTCAGTGAATCTGTCACGAGGGGACTTTGCCAAGGTTGGGGCAAGATCTTTTGGCTAGAACGATGGAGCAAGCACGGACATAGACGTCAAGCAGTGAAATCATAAATTAAGACTCATTACTTTGATGGCACAAGTTTTCAAAGGGGACCGAATGTGATCGGACCGTCAAACAATTAGCATATACACATTTGTGGAGTGGTTGAAAACCTACTTTTAATGACTCCAACCTAAGTGTATGTAAACTTCCGACTTCAACTGTACTAAGGGCCTACGTGAATGCTTTTGTTTCTAGGTTATGTGCTAATTATTTGAAGTTTGCTTCAAAAAATATTGCCTAATGCAAGCCTTCCTGTTAGATTACAAATCAGCACACAATTGAGCTAAACGTTTGGAAATGAAATGCATGTCAGGTGCGCGGTTTATCTCACATCTGATGACTGGGGGGCATTTAGGATGTTTTCTACTACGGATCTCTAAAATATTCAAATTATGATCACACTTCCTCAATTCAAATATTATGGTTTGGTATGGCTTAGAAACTTGGGAACCGAGCTCGAGTTATCGGTGTAGCCGGTTGTCGCCCGGACTTGTTGAAATATCTAAATGCCTAGAAAAAAATCTCCAGGCTTCAGTCATAACTGTCAATTTATATATATATTGGAGACTCACATTTTTAATGTGTGTGTGTGTGTAATGTATTAAAAATGTGAGTCTCCAACTTCAATTACATTACATAAAAGTATGAGGAGCACTGTTGGCTTGGTGTTGGGGAGATATTTTGTCTCAGCAACCACAGCTTGTAGACGGAGCTCCAAGGTACCAACGTATAGAACAGATAATTGAAACTGGTAGTTGAACCAGATCGGTAGGAGTATCTTGTTTGGTTTGCTTATTTGCTCACGTAGATGTCCACCAAGACCAGATCAAAAAGTTAGTACAAGTAAACTGGAGGCTATTTAGAAGAGACTCTTCAAACACAAACGCCCATATTGAGTTCATCAGACTTAATTTGGTGATTGCAATCGCTAATGCATTTCATAATTAATGAATTCATAAGCCTGTAAAAACATTTCTTGTTTAAGTTAGAAAAGCAGAATATAGATTTAAGTTGTCCAAATGGACATTAAAAAAAATCATACAAAATACAATATCAAACCATTACTACCAACACTGCGACCTGTATGCTCTCGTTGGCCGGTCCTCGCTACATATTCGTCGCCAAACCCACTGGTTCCAGGTAATAAATTTGTTGCTAGGTAAAGCTCCGCCTTATCTCAGCTCACTGGTCACCATAGCGACACCCATCCGTAGCACGCACTCCAGCAGGTATATTTCACTGGTCATCCCCAAAGCCAACAACTGCTTTGGCCGCCTTTGCTTCCAGTTCTCTGCTGCCAATGACTGGAACGAAGTGCGAAAATCACTAAAGTTGGAGACTCACATCTCTGGCACTAACTTTTAAGCATCAGCTGTCAGAGCATCTTCCTGATCGCTGCAGCTGTACACAGCCAATCTATAAATAGCCCATCCAAACGTCTACCTACCTCATCCCATATTTGTTTTTGTTTTTCTGCTCTTTTGCACACCAGTATTTATACTTGCACATCCTCATCTGCACATCTATCACTCCAGTGTTAATTGTTAAATTGTAATTACTTCATCACTATGGCCTATTTATTGCCTTACCACCTCACTTAATTTGCACACACTGTATTCAGATATTTCTATTGTGTTATTGACTGTACGTTTGTTTATCCCTTGTATCTCTGTTTTTGTTGCACTGCTTTGCTTTATCTTGGCCAGGTCGCAGTTGTAAATGAGAACATGTTCTCAACTGGCCTACTTGGTTAAATTAAAAGGTAAAATAGATAAAAAATACTTAGAATCAGAATTGCATCAGTGTCCGCCAGATGCGATGTGTTGGACACTTCTCCCAATCTCAGCAGAGCTCGTGAAGTAGAATTATTGTACTGTCATTAGCAATAACATGTCTGTGTGACTCTTACTCTAATTACTGTACTGTTCTCTCTCCTATGTAGCTTTACATACCGAATACAGATTCACTTTATTTTTTATTTTCTTTCACTCTCGGTCTATCTATTTTCTATTCTCTTTCTGTTTCCCAAAGTCACATGTTTTATTCTTTCCCTTTGTTTCCCTGGTTCCTCCTCAATTGCCCTGGCCGCTTCTATAGATCTATCAGGTTCATAAGGGAGGCTTGTGGCTACTTGCTTTATAAAATTAATTCCTGTACTGTTTTTCTACTTTCATTATCATCTTTTAAAAATGTGCTTGAATTCAAATGCCAAGTAGTAAAAAAAAATAAAAAAAAGTAAAAAAAATATTTTTAAAGCATTCCCATATAAATGTTGGACACCAACTAATTTCAGGGTTTTTCTTTATTTTAGGTATTTTCTTCATTGTAGAATAATAGTGAATGTAGTAACCAAAAAAGCGTTAAACAAATCAAAATATATTTGAGATTCTTCAAAGTAACCACCCTTTGCCAGCTTTGTAAACTATTAGCATTCTCTCAACCTGCTTTACCTAGAATGCTTTTCCAACAGTCTTGAAGGAGTTCCAAAATACGGTTGGAACCAAAACCTCAAATTTGGACTCATCAGTCCAATGGACAGATTTCCACCAGTCGAATGTCCATTGCTCGTGTTTCTTAGCCCAAGCAAGTCTTCTTCTTATTGGTGTCCTTTTTAGTAGTGGTTTCTTTGCAGCAATTAGACATGAAGGCCTGATTTCACAGTCTCCTCTGAACTGTTGAGATGTCTGTCACTTGAACTCTGAAGAATTTATTTGGGCTGCAATTTGAGGCTAGTAACTCTAACTTATTTTGCAGCAGAGGTAACTGGGTCTTCCTTTCCTGTGGCGGTCCTCGTGAGAGCCAGCTTCATCATAGCGCTTGGTTCTTGCGACTGCACTTGAAGAAACTTTCAAAGTTCTAGAAATGTTCCTTATTGACTGACCTTCATGTCTTAAAGTAATGATGGACTGGCGTTTTCTATTTGCTTATTTGAGCTGTTCTTGCCTTAATATGGACTTGCCCTATATGGTAAAAGGAAATCTTCTGTATACCACCCCTAACTTGTCACAACACAACTGATTGGCTCAAATGCATCAAGAAGGAAAGACATTCCACAAATTAACTTTTAACAAGGCATACCCGTTAATTGAAATGCATTCCAGGTGACTACCCCATGAAGCTGGTTGAGAGAATGCCAAGAGTGCAAAGCTGTCATCAATGCAATGGGTGGCTACTTTAAAGAATATCAAATATAAAATGTATTTTGATTTAGCACTCTTTTTGGTTACTACATGACTCCATATGTGTTATTTCATAGTTTTGATGTCTTCACTATTATTCTACAATGTAGAAAATAGTAAATTATAAAGAAAAACCCTTGAGTGAGTAGGTGTGAACGTTTGACTGGTACTGTAACTAGACAATAATGGAAGCCTGAGCTGTGTGTCCTTCCTCTCCTGCTCTTTCCTCAGAAATATTATGGCTTGGAGAGCAAAGTAGACAGTGAATGGGGACATGTCACGCAATGGATGGTACAGTCGCTTCCTGGTTATTGTGAATAAATAACAATAATTAATCTTTGGCAAACCTATGCATTGCTGAATGAATTAGCTGTACTAGCAGTTGTGGAATAATCATTTTGTTTTGATGAATGCATTATGGAAATGTACTCATTTTGAATATTCAAAACTGTTAGAAATTGCCAGTGGTATAATGTCAGTTGTTAGCCACAGGGCATAGCTGAGATTTAAAAAATGGGCTTTGATCTTAAACCTGTATTGCATTTGCTTTTTGTTTTTATCCAAGAGGCTTTTGTGTGCAATGTGCCTTTTAGCTTAGAAGTTCTAGAGCGGCTTGTTGATTTTATAAGGTCACACATCTAATGATAATCCAGTCGTTCAGGAAATGTATGTGCATGCTGATTGGGTTTGGATCTGCATGTCCTATCCCTTTCGTGTGGACTGCATTGGTTTTGATTATCCTGTTGTACTTCCAAGCCATTTTATCTTATTCTTGTACAGTTTACCTGGGTGGTTCAGATCCACCGGACTGGACGCTGTGTGACATGCGTCTCTTGTCATTGTGTTTTTAAAAGATATACCGAAATGATGTGACGGTATCGGACATCAGTACCAGGTAACCAATCACAGCATGTAGGAGGTATGAGAGGTGCCGCTGCAGGACAGAAGCTAATCTGTGTGTGTGACCATGTTTCCCGCTTGAGTGGTTGGGTGACAGGATTACTATCCATGGCCAAAGTAATATGTTGATCTGCATGCATGGCTGCCTAAGGAATGGATGCGGTGTACTTGACCATTGACAATGGTTCACTTTCAAAGTTCAGCAGGCAATTACCCTTCTCTTTCAATTCTCCTCAGTTTAATAGCCACAGTGAGTTGACTTGGAAGAAGTGAGCTTATGTGCTAGAAGTCCTCATTTGGAATCATTGTGTGTTTTTGCATGTAAGTGTGCTGTTGAGTTTACATTTGGGTTCTTGCTGAAACCCCTCTCTGACAGGCCTATATGAACACCTATGTTGACCTTGTCCTAAGTGTCACCTCCTGTCCTGTCATTTGACGTTTTAATCTTTATCTGTGTATCCTCTTCCTTTTAATTTCTCCAGGAGGACAGTGAGAGGTACTCTTGCCCCTCGCAGAGACATAGCTCTGTGTGTATTATTTTCCCCCTCTCCCTTTTTTAAACCTTCTCGCCATCTGAAAAAAAAAGCAGTTTTAATTTCTTGGAACCATTACTGGGATACCTTGAACTCGGGTGCTGGAGAGTCACAATGTCAGCAGGCTTTTGTTCCGGTCAGATACTGATCCACTTGAGTCAATTGATGATCTTATTATCCTATCAGTCAATATACTCGAATAGTGTTCCAATATCCAATCCATACTAGCATACTATTTAGTATGGGTCGATTGACAATACATCACCATCATGTAGTAGGCTTGTTGGAATGTATGTCACGTCATTGTGTGGCCCACTCTGACTCCAGTGCCCTGGGCCCTGTGCCTTTTTGAATTTAGCCATTAGGACAGTAAAAATAAACATCTGACCCTGAACCAGTGGTTGGGGGCAATTTCTATTAACTTGCGCATGAATGTACAACCATCCCTTGATGCTTAAACCCTTGGTGACAATGCTTTTGTCATTGAGCGGTCGTATCTTGATGCAATACAGGCCTACGGAGGAGTGGTAATCGCTCACCCTTGCATGCCATAATGGTCCTTTTGTCGGTAACATTAGTTTTTATAATTTAAACACTATTCAGAGCAAGGTAAAGATGGAGTACCAATACATGACAGTCCTCTTAGGAGAAAATTAAGTATACCAGGATTAGGCAGCAATTATGCCCCGGGAGTTTTTGCTCTTGGCGATGGCAAAATAGCTTCACAGGAAGACCTACAGATTGTTCGGTTGGCTCATTTATTTACATGAACTCAAACCTTCCATCAGTTGAACTGCTGACGTGATAGTTACTAACCATGTGTTTTAATGTGTGTTTGGAAGATTGGATGGGTGTGCAGTGTTGGGTTCGTGTGTGTGTCACAAACATTAGCATGGAGGACTAATTGTGTTGTTCAGACAATGGTGTGTGCTCAGTGGAGAAAGTTGGCACGGCTGTGTGACACAAAGCCTGACTAATTGACATTTGTGTTCTAAAGTTGAGTTTCACGGTCTATTACCATTTACCATCTGAACTGCTAATGATTGCTACTCTGAGCCTTGTTTTCGATGCTTAGTAGCTAAACAAGCACTTGTATTTTCACACACAGTTCTTAGCTATAATTCGAATTAGTTTGATTATTTGTTACATTGTATTCCCCCCCCCATTTGGTCCAGTTGGTTTAATATTTCCAAATGTCAAACTAAAATGCCTACACAAAACAAGTAATTTGTTTATTGGAGAAAAATGATCAGGTTAAATCCATCTGATTATCAAGAAGCATAATGTTCCGGAAGGTTGCAAGTTCAAAGCCCCGAGCTGGCAAGGTACAAATCTGTCGTTCTGTCCCTGAACAGGCAGTTAACCCACTGTTCCTAGGCCGTCATTGAAAATAAGAATTTGTTCTTAACTGACTTGCCTAGTTAAATAAAGGAAAAATAAATATTTGTGCATCTCATACATCAGATTTACTTTTGCTTTGATCTTCCAACAATATGCGTGAGGAAACGGCGCCTTAGCCGCTCTAACTGTGACGTGAATAGCCTATAGCCCCCGTCTCCCCTAATCTGCATAGGATGTGCTCATAAATGTGCTGCTACCAACACAATGTTTGAGGTATCAAGTTATGGTACTGCGTGCATTTCATCAAATACTCACAGCCAGCCAATAATACTGCGCGCCTCTGAATATTTTCCTGTGTTCTCACCTGCAGCGAACTGCACTACGGTAGGAATGGAATTGGATGTTGTTTTGTGCACTCCCGAGTGCAGATGGAGTATTTCTCACCAGTCCAAACTAACCGAACTAAGGGTGAAACGCACCAGAGTTTGGAGAATCCAAACCAATTTGTTGGGAAAGCCTTCTTTACATTAAATTCTTTACATTCTTTACATTCACGGCATAGCGGCCAGGACCACTTGTTTACATGGATATGCTTCTTAAAACCTATTCGAAACAAGCCATTACACCTCATTATTATCATGGCTTTTAATTATTATTATTATTCAGGTTATTACTTATAAATATGAATCACCAAATTTAAGATATGCAAGGTTGGATAGGATCTGTCACATTTCCGTATATATGCCTACCTTATCTGTTGGCTTTTGCATATATATTATTTTAATACAGATCCTATTTTTACACACACAACCAGCCTAAGCTACTGAAAATAGCCATTTTTACAAGATTAAATCATGACATGAATGTTTTGATTCTTATTAAAGAGATGGAGTCCAGAAGGGTACTTTAGGAGACTTTCTGATTGGACATAAAGGCCTATGGAGAGAATCAGCAAACTTGCGCTGAGGCTATAAGATAATGAATTGACAAGGAAAGTATGAAGGGCACAGCTATGCTATAGTATGAAGATGAAATTGACAATCATTAAAATAGGAACTATTATAATTTTGAATGGGTGTTAAAAAAAATACTTTGTGGATTTACTGTGTGAGGTGAAGAAAAAGACTTAAAAGAAAGCAGACACATGCTCATTGCTCACATGGAGCGGGTAAATGATAGTATGAAATAAATCAACTTGTTTCTCACAAGTGTAACCATTTGTGAACTCCACAAACGTTTCCACTCCGAGAATGAGAACGGTAAATTACTGTAATCGATACATACATTGTCAAAATTTATGTAACCAAATGACAGCGATAATGGTAAATTTCCTGTTTTACAGACGGGGCTACCACATGGGCATTCGTAAAAGTGCATTGTGGCCGACACTATATATCCTAGGGTACTACCCTACTTTGTGAGGATAGGAGGGCAGCAATTTTGTCTGGCCTAGAACGGCATAGCGGCCAGGACCAGGCCTGATCAGCATTGATTAGTCTATATATTAAGAAAGGATTTGCGTATCAAATTATACCATGCCAGGTTGGAGAGGACTGGCGTGTTGTCCATTTTTGGGACATTAGCCCATTATAGGCTCAGAGCCAGAACAACCTTGTCCACTGCTGTTGAATAATTAGATACATTTAACCTTTTTTTTAAATACCTATTTATTTACTAGCAAGCGACAAACGTGCATTGTGTAAAAAAGTCCACACCAAACTTTTTTTTATTTTTTTACTGAAGTCCCATAGCGCTCTACACCCTGGCGCGTCTAGCGGATTAGCAGCTTGAGCATCAAATGATGGAAAGAGGAGGAGCTGTAGAAAGTTTGGTTGACAAAGTTAGCAAAACCAATTGCTTATCATTAGTAAACACCTCCAATATTAGGTAAAGTTTATCTACATGAAAATAAAGTTAATATAATCCTAAAATGAATGTAGGCTTATTTAAATGGTTTTGATGATTTATTTTCATGATTGTCTTTAACCATCAGTTATTCAATTAGTCACAGACCTAATGAGTAGTTGCTACAGCGGACTAATGTCGTGGGAAGTTCAGTACTGAGACTTTGTAATTTCTTCAAACAATCTTTATTTAATATTGATTAATTATTGCAATAATGAAACCATCGACCCCACACTGAAGTGTGTTGCCAAGTGCTTAACTGATAATGAAAAAACATGTTATATAGGACCTAAAAATGCTTAGTCAGCCTGGTTCCAACCTTCCCATAAGCCACCTTGGCCCATCTCCTGGTTATCTGCACGGGATATTGTTTTACTTCCAACCTGGCTTAGTTTCCCAGATGCCAGGAAGACGAGATAATGAGGCATTGTTCTAAACTCTTCCAGGCTGTGTCTATCTCGGGTCACACACACCACATCTTGTTTATGGAATGCCATCTTTTAGGTTCGTGTCACCAAGTCATTGTCAGCTCAAGCTATCGCTAGCAGACTAACTACAGATAGCTAGACTGGAAACCATCTCTTTACAGAAACACAGAATTAAACAGAACAGAAATGTCCAACTATTTGTTAAGTATCAATTCCTAACTATTAATATTAAACAAATCAGATAAATGTGTAACTTTTCTATCACACTACTCTGTTTGTCCCTGGCTAGTGTAATGGAGTAAATCGACTGTTTAAAGAGCTGGCTAGCCTGACTGCCAACCTTCTGTTCCAACACAAACACAGGCCGCCTCCCAAATGGCTCCCTATTCCCTTTTTATAGTGCACTAGTTTGGACCAGGGTCCAGTGGGTATCATAAGTATTCACCCCTTTTGGATTAGTTCACATTGTGTTTCAAAGTGGTATTGAAATTAATTTCTTTGGTTTTGATCTACACAAAATACTCTGTCAAAGTGGAATATTTTTTTCATTTGTATTATTAATGAAAAATAAAACACTAATGTTCAGGTAACTGCCAAAATAAAGGAAACGGCAACAAAAAGTGCCACCTAATTCCATACTGTTTGTTTCCGTGTTCCTTATTTCATCAGTCCACTGTTTATAAGGTCATTATTGACCACATTGAACTATTCAAAGACAGTTTCTTGACTGTTCCTTTTGTTCAATTTTGGATTCAGTGAGGGAAGTTATGGTTATGATTTCGCAGATAGAAGGGTGCAATTTTACATGGTGCGCTCGCTGTGCTGTAGTTAGGTGGCCTGTAGTTCATTAGGCTTTCTCTGTCTCTCCTCTTCACCCACTCTCAGAGCTCCAGACTCTGTGATGAGCACAAGCAGGGTCTCTCACTACTCCAGACTAGACCTGCAGCTGGTGGGTTCCCTCTCCCTATTTCTTTCTTTTATAATTCTGGTAAAAGCCCTACTGCCTTCATTTATTCTGCCAATAAAGAACCATTTGAATTCAAAATGTATTGATCTGAAGATGGTTAACTCTGCATCTTCTGCTTTCGAAGGAAATTGATTGTGGTACATGTGGCCTGTTTGATAGCAATGTTTTCTTAAATGTTGTTGTAGACACCAGGGTTTAGTTCTCTCTCCCCCCTCACCCACTCTGAGCTCCAGACTCAGTGATATGAGCATTAGTAGTCTCTCACTCCTCCAGACTAGACCTGCAGCCGGTGGGTGTCGTGTAAATGACTGTGCATTAATACTTTTGGTGTTACCTACAGATGCTGGATCTCACTTCTGACCCCAATTTGTATTGTGCGATATGTGCGTCTTACGTAATGCTCACTCCTTCCTCTTCTCTCTTTCTCAGCACGGCTTGTCCACTAACCATCGAGTGATACCTGCAAGTCTGACTCCTCTCTCTCACTGTTTTTCTTCCAGTTAATCTGGGTGTTTCTTTAGCATTCTCTTTAGAGTAGCCACCTTTAGCTTTACATGGATATGTTTTCTTGTTCAGCATTTATGCCAAATGGATTTATTCCAGAAGCGTTTGACATGATTGACTTAGTATGACTCGGCATGGATTCATTCATCATTATTAAAACTTTAGAAAGAAACTGAACTGTGTGTGAAGTTACGGCCGCATAAATAATGCTAATGGAGTACAGCTCAGGATTTGAATTATTTTATACAGTCATTTTTGCTCATCTTTATCAAGGTTGTCAATTTCAGACTCTACTGACCTGGAGTCCACTGACCTTGTGATGTTGGCTAGGAGGATGTTTCCAACTACTTTTGTAGTATTGAATGGGATTGTCATTGGCAAGTTTAACTTTTCAACAAAACACATTTCGACACAGGTTTCCTAGTCATTTCGGTTTCCTCTCTTTTTCTGTGTTGCTTTTTATCTTTCAATCCCACCCCCTTTGCCTCTTTCTGTAATTGTAGGCATCCTTATACTTCCTCTGACCTTTATAACAAAAATGGTCTGTCCTTTCCTAGACAACAGCTTTCTTCCTACAATGGCTATGAGGTCTGTTCACACACACACGACACACACACTTCGAAGTTCTATGTAAAGACAACATTAACTCTTTCCTGGGGTGTGAACTCTCAGAACTGCTCCTAGATCAGTTTGTGCTGTTTTGCCAATATGTTTGGTGTGACGATGACCGTGGTGCAGATCTGGGACCAGGCTGTATGACATGGTCTTAATGTTACCCAGGCACTGACTACAATGTCTTTTGAATACATGTTGTGACATGTATTCTTACTCCCCCCACTGTACCAACATATGCTGCCAGATCTACTACCGGTGCCATCACAGGGTTTGTGAAGGCATTCATTAATCTGAACTTTGACCCCACCCAATATGATACTGTACGGTGCATTCTGAAAGTATTCAGACCTTGAGTTTTTGCACATTTTGTTATGTCACAGCCTTATTCTAAATTGGATTGATTTTTTTCCCCCACCTCATTAATCTACACACACTACCCCATAATGACAAAGTAAAAACAGGTTTTAAGAAATGTTTGCAATTACAGCCTCGTCATCTTCATATGACGCTATAAGCTTGGCACACCTGTATTTTGTGATTTTCTCCCATTTTATATTCTCTGCAGATCCTCTCAAGCTCAGTCAGGTTGGATGGGGAGCGTAGCTGCACTGCTATTTTAAGGTCTCTCCAGAGACATTCGATCAGGTCCGGGCTCTGGCTGGACCACTCAAGGACATTCAGAGACTTGTCCCGAAGCCACACTTGTGTTGACTTGGCTGTGTGCTTAGGTTGTTGTCCTGTTGGAAGGTGAACCTTCGCCCCAGTCTGAGGTCCTGAGTGCTCTGGAGCAGGTTTTCATCAAGGTTCTCTCTGTACTTTGCTCTGTTCATCTTTCCCTCAATCCTGACTATTCTCCCAGTGTCTGACGCTGAAAAACATCCCCACAGCATGATGCTGCCTCTACCATGATTCACTGTAGGGATGTGCCAGGTTTCATCCAGATGTTGACGCTTGGCATTCAGGCCAATGAGTTCAATCCTGGTTCCATCAGACCAGAGTCTTGTTTCTCATGGTACAAGAGTCCATTAGGTGCCTTTTGGCAAGCTCCAGGTGGGCTGTCGTGCCTTTTACTGAGTGGCTTCCTTCTGGACACTCTACCATAAAGGCCTGATTGGTGGAGTGCTGCAGAGATGGTTGTTCTTCCATCTCCTCCACAGAAGAACTCTGCAGTTCTGTCAAAGTGACCATCAGATTCTTGGTCACCTCCCTGACCAAGGCCCTTCTCCCCCTATTGCTCAGTTCTGTCGGGCGGCCAGCTCTTGGAAGTCTTAGTAGTTCCAAACTTATTCCATTTTAAAAATGGAGGCCACTGTGTTCTTGGGGACCTTGAATGCTGCAGACACTTTTTGCACCTTTCCACAGATCTGTGCCTCAATACAATCATGTCTCACTTGGTTTTTGCTCTGACATGCCTGTCAACTATGGGACCTTAAATAGAGTCATCCTGTACTGTGTGCCTTTCCAAATCATGTCCAACTAATTGAATTTACCACAGGTGGACTCCAAGTTGTAGTAACATCTCAAGGATGATCAATGGAAACAGGATGCAACTGAGCTCAATATCGAGTCTCATAGCAAAGGGTCTGAGTACTTATGTTAGTATATATATATTAATATATATTTATATATATATATTATATATATAAAAATTACATTTGCAAACAAGTCTAAACCTGTTTTCGCTGTCATTATGGAGATTTTTGTATTTAATCCATTTTAGAATAAGGCTGTAACGTAACAACATTTGGAAAATGTCAAGGGGTCTGAATGCACTGTATATGCCAGCTGTAACACACACTTTCCTTACAGTCAACTAAATACATTTTTTTTTCAACATGAGCTCTTAATAATAAGCCACTCTGGTAAACAAGACGTTCTGATCAAACTTCCTGTATAGCAGCAATCACTTCACTTTTGGATGTTCCTATTTTATTGGAGAAGTAACTGCACTGGAGAAAATTGGCTATGATTGTCAGTCATGTGGACTAGCAAGCATGATCTGAGAGCACTGGCTCGAAGAATGTAATGTTGTTTTGTGTGTGTTTGACATCCGATCCCAACCCTGCAGGGCCCTTTATATGAGGACAGTGCATAGTTGGTCTCGAAGGGTCATCGGCTCCAGTTCTAATGTAGGACTCCCATTGTGTAACAGAATTGTGCTGAGACTGATTTTTCACTTAAAATGTATGCCAAACAAAAATCATTGATTTCAAAGTTAAACAAGCCATACAACTCTGACTACCGTTCACAATTTACACCTGAACATTTCACAGAATAACATTTAATGGAAGACATGTGCAGATGCAAAGTTTGGTAACAGAATTTTCCGCAAAAACTCCTGTTTTTGTGTCCACGTTTTCCAAAAACTCTATCTGTTCCAAATTAAGATTCAACTATGTCTTCTGAAATAATGGGGTGTTACTGTGACACGACACATTGACAAAATTGAATTGGATTTACACTAGTTAACGGAATTGCTGTAATGAAATTTCATCATGGGTCCCTGATCTGTACTACACAGAAATACATAATTATGGATATGAATGTCATTCTCTTCATGGTGATGTGTCATACACAAGGTACACAAAGGTAGAAATATGTAATATCCTACTTTGCATATTTGGGTATTATTCTACACACTAGCTATTATTTTAATAAAATAAAATCTGAACCAATCATAGTCTGTTTCACTAATTTAAACATCAAAATATAGTAGAGTACAGCTACAGAAGAGTAGAGTACATTTATAGTACTGAACTCTACTGTGCTGAACTGCAGTCTTTGATGTGCTATCCAAACTTGTGAACCCTACTGTGGTTTGTGACTACTATGATAGCCAATTCCATTCAGATTTATCAGAAATTCCGTTACTGATTTTGATAATGGAATTTCTAGGTTTAATCACTTAATTGACATCAGTAAACACATTAACTAATTGATCTATATTTACTTGTTACTTCTGTGAACTTTATCTTCTCTCTCATGAGGGAGAGAGGTTAGATATGTTGGTTTTTGGTAATGGATTCTCAAGGAAATGTTTCTTAACTTTTTCTGCCTTCTGTAAGTTTATCTGTTAGTCAGGGCTGTGACAGTAATTGAATAACCGACGGTAATGGATGAACGCCGTCATGAACATAAAATTACTGTCAAAACCGTTTAAATAGGGTTATTTTTTTTTGTTTTTAGCTTGATCTTCATGTAGATAAACTTTACCTAATAGCTGGAGTGTTTTCTAATGATTATAAGCAATTGTTTTGCTTACTTAGTCTGTCTAAACCTTTCTACAGCTCCTCCTCTTTCCAACTGTCTTTTGATGCACAAGCAGCTAATCTGCTAGATGTGCGGGGGTGCAGACCGCTATAGGCTATGGCACTATAGTAGCTAGCAAATAAATAAATCTGTCTTTTAATGTTTGGATGAATCTGACTTCATTAATTATTCAACAGCAGTAGAGGAGGTTGTTCTGGCTCTGAGCCTAAAATACGCTAATGTCTCAAATGGACAATGCGACAATCCTCTCCAACCTGGCATGGTATAATTTGATACGGAATCTTTTCTTAATTTCTAGACTAATCAATGGTGATCAGGCTCGGTCCTGGCTGATATGCTGCCCTAAGCAAGACCAAAAAATTTCCGCCTTCCAATCCCTGCTACGTAGAATAGTAGCCTAGGCCAAGGAGTCTGAACATCAGACAGGATGGCATTGTCTCCCTCAATCTGTGCAATGGCTACTGCTATAGGTTTCAGGCTGCTTACTACTCTCTCCCAAAATACATCATCCAGGAAAATCCTCTTGATGGGGCTGTCCATATTGGCAGACTGATATGGCCAGATCTTGGGGAGACTCCTTCCCCTCCAGGAGACTGTCAAACATGATGACAACATCACCCCAACGGGTGTTTCTGGGCAGATTCAATGTGGTGCTCTTATTCTTCTCATGTTGCTTGGTGAGGTTGATTGCTGCTGATGACCCTTCACATACCTAACCTTTTCCTTGGCTCTCTTGTAGAGTGTATCCATTGTTTTCAGTGCCATGATGTCCTTGAGGAGCATATTTAATGCATGAGCAGCACAGCCAATGGGTGTGATGTGAGGGTAGGACGCCTCCACTCTAGACCAAGCAGCCTTCATGTTCACAGCATTGTCGGTCACCAGTGCAGATACCTTGTGTGGTCCAAGGTCATTGACTGCCTTCAGCTCATCTGCAATGTAGAGACCAGTGTGTCTGTTGTCCTTGTGTCTGTGATGGAAATTTACCTGAAAGTTTCCGGCCCTTTGCAGTCCTGCTAGCACTACACAGATGATTCAAATAATCAACTCATCAAGTTTAAATTATTTGAATGAACCTCTAAATGGCACACACACACACAAACGCTCCTGTCACAATTTAGTCTTGTTAAGGGCCTATTTTCAGTAGCTTGGTCAACATTATTTATCTCCTTACCATATCCTCTCTTTGAAGAACATATGCCAATGTCCATTGAATGACCGCAGCAGCAGGGTTTGTGACGTAATGCGTGTCTCGTGTGTGCGCTTTCTTGTGTGCGTGCACATTGATGCTGGTGGGTGAGTGTGCCATCCCCAGCCTTCAGAGTACAGTAGTTATCGTGGCACCAGGTCCAGGGTGTCCTCTAAAGCCAGCTCAGTCCATGCCAGCGCCAGTGGTGAGCAACCCTCAGTCCCACTGTCCAGCCATGGAACCTTATTAGAGTGACACGGCCATTGAACAAGCATAATCACAGACTGATGACTTTTATAGTGGACTAGTCGTATTGTCTTGAGTTAAAGTAAGCCTCCATAGTTGTACTTTTTTTTCAGTGAAGTTTTTTTAATTCATGGTGATATAAGACTTGAATGGTTTATGCATTTTCTGTCATTTTAAAATGTATTTTTATTTTACCTTTTTATTTAACTAGACAAGTCAGTAGAGAACAAATTCTTATTTTCAATGACTGCCTAGGAACAGTGGGTTAACTGTCTTGTTCAGAGGCAGAACGACAGATTTATACCATGTCAGCTCAGGGATTCGATCTTGCAATCTTTCAGTTACCAGCCCAATGCTCTAACCACAGATCTCCTAAAGTCTTTGTCCATTGCAATTCAATTATGTCTATGGCATTGACAATTTGGCTCCTGATTTGCTTGTTCTGTCCATAAGGAATTAATTGAGAATCGGAAGGTCAGTTGTCAACAGTAGTCAATTGCAGCCATATTTCACAATAACCACCATCTCAATGGCCTTCGGGTAATTTGTTAGTGGTGATTGGCAAAGCATTACAGGGTTATGCTGCGTCATGCCAAAATAAATCTCAGCGATTGCCCTGTGCCTTTTGTGATTTGGTTTTGTTTGACACAACAGGGATAGAAGTAGATAAATATATAACTGGCATCTTTCAGATTATAATTGTTACAGAGAAAGTGATGTCTGCAACCCAGTTCAGCCTTCTGTTGTAACTCCTATTGTGTTGAGAGGTTGCCCAGAAAAGCAACTTGTTTAAGTTGTCAACTCAGGGCAAATATTCTATTAACCAGTGGCAAAGATATGAAGACTAGTTGATGTCTGGTACGCTGAGTCATCCTACCTTTTTACATATCATCAAACTTTAAATTATTTCTTTACAGGAATCCTTTTGCATGTGGGCTACAGTGTATACTGTCTGGGATGCTCATTACTCTATACAGCTGTAGGCTGATCCTTGTTCCTAGAGTCCATTTGACACTCAGTTTAGCCATTTATTGTGTGTTCTGGTTGGAAAGAGGCAATATACACGTGTATTTGGCTATACACGAGTATTGGGCTATATAGAGAGCTCTGTGTTTATGTGCATGTGAGAGAAAGTGACCTCCCTGAAATATACCCTGTGGCATTGCGCCCTCTAGTGGGCCACTATGATGACTGCAGCTTCCTGCTCGGCCACCTGCAGTAGCCTGCCAGGAGGACCTGGGTCACATGACTATCCACAATTTATCCGATGTGAGTGGGGCGGCACTGCCTTCCCAGAGTCATGGCAGTATGGTCTCAACTCTCACAGAGAGACTGTCTGCTTTCGTGTGGAGTTGGAGGGTAGACCTAGAGAGAGTAACCACTGTCTGACCTGGATTGTATGGTCATTGTCAAGATGGGAAAGAGGAGACCTTAGAAAGTGTTTTTAGAACTAATGAGATGTCAACACTGGCACTAGTTAATAAAAAATATAATTGCAATTATATAGCGTAAAGTTGGATGGTGTTGATTAAACAAATTAGTGTTGTAGAATGGGATAAATGGGACTAACAACAATATGGTGTGTCGTGGACTAGAACTACTTTTGACAACTATTTTCCAAGAACTCCTGTAATAGGCATGGGAAGGCATTTGATAGGCATGGGAAGTGAACAATATGACTAACATAGCATGTCTAATACTAATTCCATATGTAGTAATATGTCAAGTTGTGACAGATATGAACAATGCAAGCCACTGAAGTTCACAGACCAGTCTGACAATTAGGTATGCACTCTTAACTTACCCAGCAATTGTTGTTGCAACAGCATTTAAACTGCTTGTGGTTTATGATTGGATGGGAAGACTGCGGATAGACTGCGGATAATGTGATTGGCCAAAGTGGAGAAAGGTAAAGATGTGATGGGGAAATTGAGTGCAGTCTTGTGGCAGAAGAGTCCGTGTTTTTTTCCCCCCATTCCTTGTGAATCCATGGCACTTTGCCCCTTTTTAAAGGCATGATGTGGTCCCTATTATATCAGTATGTCCCCTTCGTTCCCAGGTGGAGGACAGAGATTTCCTGGAAAAGGGATCTCAATCTGCTTCCACCATAACGGCAGCTACCCTCGCTTCACTCAGCGGGTCTTCCTCCCGGAGTGGAAGTGGCGAATTGTCAATGACTGGCGACACAGAGACCTCCATACTAGAGAACAAGGTAAGAAAGCCATGGGTGTTCTAGCACCCTCTCATGTCCACTCTTTAAGAGCCCATACCTGTACAACACACACTGCTCTGCAGATGTTGTTCTCTACCTGTCATTGTGCTCATCACTTCATTTATCAACCCTGTCGCAGCACCCCTTCCATGCTCTTCACCCCAGGAGATTCATGAGCTGAAGGATCAGAGCCAAGATGTGGAGTCTGATGTGGAACTGCCTCTTACTCAGTCCCAGATGCAAATATATGCATATTATTAGTATTGGATAGAAAACACTCTGAAGTTTCTATGATGTCTGTTTGAATGATGTCTGTGAGTATAACATAACTCATATGGCAGGCAAAATCCTCAGGAAAAAATCCAAACTAGAAGTGGGAAATCTGAGGTTTGTAGTTTTTGAACTCACCCCTATCGAATAGACAGTGGGATATCGGTTATTTTGCACTTCCTAAGGCTTCCACTAGATGTCAACCGTTTTTAGTCCGTTGTTTCAGGCTTCTCATGTCAAGGGGGGCTGGATGGGAGCTGTTTGACTAAGGGGTCTGCCTACAGCCTCAGTCACACACTTTCACTTGAGAGGTAGCTCTTGTTCCATTCCTTTTCTACAGACAATTGAATTCCCTGGGTTGGAACATTATTGAACATTTATGATAAAAACATCCTAAAGATTGAATCTATACTTAGTTTGACAAGTTTCTTCGACCTGTAATATAACTTTTTGAATGTTTCGTCCGAATGGACCAGATCGCGCTTTTGGATTTGTTTACCAAACGCCCTAACAAAAGAAGCTATTGGACATAAATGGACATTATCGAACAAAACAAGCATTTATTGTTGAACTGCGATTGCTGGGAGTGCAATCTGATGAAGATCATCAAAGGTAAGTGAATATTTCTAATGCTATTTATGAATAATGTTGACTACCCAACATGGCAGATATTTCTCTGGCTGGTTTGGGCTCTGAGCGCCGTTCTCAGATTATGATTTGAAGTTTTTTTTAAATCTGACACAGCGGTTGCATTAAGGAGAAGTGTATCTAAAGTTTAATGTATAATAGTTGTATTTTCATCAACATTTATTATGAGTGTTTCTGTGAATTCATGTGGCTCTCCAATATCACTGCATGTTTTAGAACTACTGAATGTAACACGCCAATGGAAAATAAGATTTTTGGATATAAATATGAACTTTATCGAACAAAACATACATGTATTGTGTAATATGAAGTCCTATGAGTGTCATCTGATGAAGATCATCAAAGGTTAGTGATTCATTTTATCTCTGTGCTTTTTGTGACTCATCTCTTTGATTGGAAAAATGGCTGGGTTTCTCTGAGTTGGTGGTGACCTAACATAATCGTTTGTGGAGCTTTCGCTGTAAAGCATTTTTGAAATCAGACACTGTCTGGATTATCGAGAATTGTATCTTTTAAAATGGTGCCTAATACTTGTTTGAGAAATTTGATTAATGAGATTTCTGTTGATTTTGTATTTGGCGCCCTGCAATTTCATTGGCTGGGAGGGAACCCCAGTCCTAGACAGGTTAATGAATGTTTTAGACTTATTTTCTTACCTATCCCATTTCAACTACAGATAGTTTTAGACTCCTACCTTGCTATTAAATGGTTTCCTGAGGCTGGGACCCCTCTAATTGTAATAGATGCTCTGTGATTTCTGTCTAGTGATGTTGAAAGTCCAGATCAGTATGATATTTGGCAGTATAAAAACTTGCGACAAGTGCCAAATTTATAGTGTTCTTGTCAGGCTAGATGGCTTGCCTATCTTTTCCCATATATTTTTCAGCTTCCTTTCAAATCAGTCAACAAGTTATGCTGTCCTGATATCAAATTCAATAACATTTAGCAGATGCTCTTATCCAGACTAAAATCAAATGTTATTAGTCACATGTGCCGAATACAACAGTTGTAGACCTTACAGTGAAATGCTTTCTTATGAGCCCCTAACCAACAGTGCAGTTTCAAAAAATATGGTTAATAAGAGAGAAGTAATTAACCTGTTGCGACGAGCAATCCCGTATCCGGGATCCTATTTATAGCCTCAAGCTCATTACCATAACGCAACGTTAACTATTCATGAAAATCGCATATTTATTTAATTTATTTGCTCTCAAGCTTAGCCTTTTGTTAACAACACTGTCATCTCAGATTTTCAAAATATGCTTTAGAACCATAGCTAAACAAGCATTTGTGTAAGAGTATTGATAGCCTAGCATAGCATTAAGCCTAGCATTCAGCATGCAACATTTTCACAAAAACAAGAAAAGCATTCAAATAAAATAATTTACCTTTTGAAGAACTTCAGATGTTTTCAATGAGGAGACTCCTAGTTAGATAGCAAATGTTCAGTTTTTACAAAAATATTATTTGTGTAGGACAACGCTCCGTTTTCATCACGTTTGGGTAAGAAAAAACCCGAAAATTAAGTCATTACAACGCAAACTTTTTTCCAAATTAACTCCATAATATCGACAAACATGGCAAACCTTGTTTAGAATCAATCCTCAAGGTGTTTTTCACACATCTATCGATGATAAATCATTCGTGGCAGTTTGGTTTCTCCTCTGAAGAAAATGGAACGCGCATGGACCTGAAGATTACGCAATAATTTTGACGGAGGACACCGGGCGGACACCTGGTAAATGTAGTCTCTTATGGTCAATCTTCCAATGATATGCCTACAAATACGTCACAATGCTGCAGACACCTTGGGGAAACGACAAAGTGCAGGCTCATTCCTGGCGCATTCACAGCCATATAAGGAGACATTGGAACACAGGGCATTCAAAATCTGGACCATTTCCTGTATGAAATTTCATCTTGGTTTTGCCTGTAGCATTAGTTCTGGGGCACTCACAGATCATATCTTTGCAGTTTTGGAAATGTCAGTTTTTTTCTCTCCAAAGCTGTCAATTACATGCATAGTCGCTGAGTGGGAGCTGGGAGGGCCAAGAGGCCTGAGATAATAGAATGGCGTGTTGGGGTATAGGGTTTGAGCATAGCCTGAAGTTAGGGAAGGGCAGTTCCATAGGTAAGCACCATGGTCTTG
Source organism: Oncorhynchus tshawytscha (assembly GCF_018296145.1). Classification (NCBI taxonomy): domain Eukaryota; kingdom Metazoa; phylum Chordata; class Actinopteri; order Salmoniformes; family Salmonidae; genus Oncorhynchus; species Oncorhynchus tshawytscha. Next base: position 37,181,189 of record NC_056431.1, read on the forward strand.
TTTTGGATGCGAGCTTCGACTGGAAGCCAGTGGAGTGTGCGGAGGAGCAGGGTGACATGAGAGAACTTGGGAAGGTTGAAAACCAGGAGCGCTGCAGCATTCTGGATAAGTTGCAGGTCTTTGATGGCACAAGCGGGGAGCCCAGCCAACAGTGAGTTGCAGTACTCCAGATGGGAGAAGACGAGTGTCAAGTGTCTTGCCTGCCTTGTAAGTTGGAAGGGATTGGGAAAGGGTGTGGTGCAAGGAGGGGAAAGCGAGTGTTGGAAAGAAATTAAATCGAGGCAGACATCGGGAGGTTGAAGTCACAAAGTACGAAGAGCGGTGAGCCGTCGTCAGGAAATGAGCTTATCAAGGTGTCAAGCTCATTGAGAAACTCTCCAAGGGCACCTGGTGGGTGATAGATGACAATGTTAAGCTTCAGTGGACAACTGACCGGGTGGAATTGAAATGAGATGAAATGGTGAGAGAGGGGGAAAAAATAATCTCTGCTTAAGAGAAATGAGTAGACCTGTGCCAACACCGTGACCAGATGCTCTCAGACTGAGAGAAAGCAACCGAATCAGATGAAGAGCAGTGTGTTTTCTGGGGTGATCCATGTCTCCATCAGAGCCAAAAACTCAAGGGGCTGAAGGCAGAGGTTAACTTGGCGTTCTTGACCGCAGATCGGCAGTTTCAAACGCTGCCAGAGATCTGGAATTCCACATGGGTTGTGCGCGCAGGGTACACTAAATTAGAAGGGTTGCAGCCAAGGGTGGGGAATGTCTATAAAGCCTTCAGGTAGAGGTGCGAACAGGTATAGAAAACACACACATAGTTGACAAAGCTACAAAAGAGCTAAATACAGAATCTGTAAATAACTATGTAAGATACTCAAGTGAGAGAGTGGTGTGGAGCCTTCCTCTTTCCTTCCTGAGATGGAGCCTGAGAAGCTGGTTATATAAACTCAGAAAAGCGATTAAACCACTCCCCCTGCAATACAGCCACTGATTACCAAAACAAGTCACAAATTGCCCTGGCACTTGATCCTAGTTGATGTGTCAACAACTATTTGCATATTATGAGCAGTCGGCAGTTCACACGACAAGTAGGGTACTGGGAAAACAGCCAGCACTTAAAGTAGTTAGCCCTAGCTAGAAAAAAGACAGTACTAGACAAAATTATACTTATCACTCATGGAGATATCAGGAGGAGTCTAGCTATAGATTGAAGCACACACAATAACCCCACTGGCATGCAGTGGACAGCTTTTGCTTGGGTCTAACATTTACATAATTTCCCTGAATACGAATTATGTCCTTGGAATTCTTTCCATTCTCTATCACGTTTCTGACCTTCCCTCCCAGTTGAAACCACTCGAATGAGTACAGAGAATGGAAGTGGCAGCGCTTGATAAAATACCCCTTTTTGGTTATTGGTGTGTCTTTTATGGGGGTGTGTTATTTTGTATATTCATTTTTTTGTGAGCGTTTGTTACTGTATGTCTTATGTTGTCCGTCTGTGTGTTCCCATGTGCATACACTGTCGTCTTTGCTATGCTGGATTAAGTGATATTACATGCTATTCTATAAAATAATTTCTCTAATATTACCTGATTGAACTAATCATGTAATTAACTAGAAAGTCGGGGTACCACGAAATAATATTTATAGAGCTGTTATCTTCCGAATAAAATCTTAAAGACCTGGTCATCTTTTACATCAATAGCAGTCAATTCTTAATCGTCACCTTATTCAGTCTCCTCTGAAGTCGTAGAATTATTGTTTATCTTCACGAACCCTGGGTAACAAGTTGAATCAGAAATACAAAATTTGGTTTTATTTATTTACTAAATACCTAAACAATCACACAAAATTACACATACACAGGATGGGTCATACATAGATTACTAATTATGTCATAAAAGAAAACATCCCTAGCGGACGGTACAGATATGATGGCTGGTTACACAAAGGGGGTTGGGTTTTGAATGAAAGGAATTTGGGTCTCTATCGGACTGCAATGCAGCTATCGTAAATACAGAATCTTATGCATACATTGTAGTACCGTTGTTGTGTGGTAGGACAGATACTTTGTTCGTCCTTTCCTAGCCCACATTTACAGCTGCTGCTGGGTAGCCTAGTGGTTAGAGCATTGGACAAGTAAGGGAAGGTTGCAAGTTCAAATCCCCGAGCTGACAAGGTACAAATCTGTCGTTCTGCCCCTGAACAGGCAGTTAACCGTCATTGAAAGGCCGTCATTGAAAATAAGAATTTGTTATTAACTGACTTGCCTAGTTAAATAAAGGTAAAAAAAAAACTCAATGGCTAGGAGGTATCACTTCTTTAGTGAATAAGAGTTCAAAATTCATACCAAGTTGCCGTACTTTGAGCTCACGCTGAAGTTGGCTTAGTTCTGTAGTTTGATATTAGCCCTTTTAACGTATGGACCGTCGTCCTCGGGAACACAAATGTTACATTTTCATGAAGGGCTTATGTAGTAGGGAGAGAAGGGCGTGTTTCATAGTTCACAACCAATGTCGGTTCACATGGGCAGGACCACTGAGTTGAGCCTAGTTCACTTATGAAAACCAATTCTCTCATTTAGAAGCTAAAATTACATTTAATCTGTTCACAAATAGTTTCATATTTAAACATTTAAATTGCACAACTATTCCATGTAAATCTGAACTATAATGTGTAGACTTTCCAAGATAGTTTGTCATCCTATCATCCAGTAATAATGTCTCCGATGACAACTGATCTGGTTTCATATTCTTTAAGTACAAACACATATTTTCAACTGGTTGAATTACCAAAATATGGTTCTGTTCACCACCCTTTTGATGTTACCCGAACTCTCTATGTTAAGAAAAGGCTTTCCAACAGTTCCTCTGTATAGTAGAGAGAGAGGAAAGGTATTTATGGGTGTCATAAACCTCACACAACAGGCCAACATGACATCAACAACAGGCATTTCTCTTCCTTTTAGGATTCCCTTGTGGAGGAGAAGTACCGCAAGGCCATGGTGTCCAACGCTCAGCTGGACAATGAGAAGAACAACCTGATGTACCAGGTAGATAGGCTGAAGGACTCGCTCATGGAGCTGGAAGAGCTGCTGTCCGAGTCACGCCGCGAGTACGATGCAAAGACCAAGGTATGGGAGAGATGAGGAGGGAGAGATGGAGAGGCAGAGAAAGGATAGGGCCAGATCAAGAGAAATGTACAATTACAGTAAGATGAGAGATGACGGGAAAGGAGGCCAAGTTAGTAGAGTAAGGGGTAGGCTATAGAGGAGGGCGATATTAGGTGAAAACTGGGACTGACATTAGCCAAGTGGTGCCTTTTGGAAACTATAGCTGCCTGTACCAATGCAGTAATGGAGGATTATATACATGAACTGTAAAGAAATAATTTCCTGGGTGTTTTTCTGGATCGAAAAGTGGCTTAGGGTGTGTGGAAATGGGCATGGTCAGCGCGGCTGATGTTTAAAGAATATTTTAGCTGTCCCCATCTTGGTGGTGTAGAGAAGTATTTATATTATTTGTAAGCCATGTAAAATGTCCATGTAACTGAGTGAAATGTTTTAAAGCAAATGAGAAAATGTTTCTGTTTTAAATGTCAATTATAGCTGTTTTTATCTCTATCAAATCATTAACAATTAAGTACCTTAATGTGATTATTATTTTTTATAAAAGTCATAAAGAAACAAAAATAGCTGCTTAGCAAAGAGCAATTTCTCAAAAAATAATTTTTCTAGGACTGTCTGGGAGTGGTGAGGGAAAAAATAGCTGTTGGCATTTGGCAGAGGTTTGGATCTCTATTTCTTATGTTTATTGACTAATTTCCTGCATGTCGATGTCGTCATGAAGGCCAAAACTTCCTCCCACTATAGCAGGCTGAAATTCTGTGGTCTTTTCAAACAGCTCTTACACTACAAGGGCATTTTTTCACACAGTGTGGAAATTGGCCCTTTTTAAAGCACATTTTATGTGATTCTATACTGCTTTGGAACTGAGAGAAATGTGTGGAGTTTTAAAGCTAATTTCCTGCAATTCTATGCATTTTGCCATGGCTTTGTTCTTTTGTTCAAACATATTAACAAAATCAATAATGCTAAATTCATTAGTTTTTGTAATTTTCAATTCTCCCTGACTGTCGAGCTGTTTATTTTGGTGCTTTGTTAGTTCTCAAAGATTATATTATTTAAGAATACTAGCAGCACCCAGACCATACAGACAGTAAATCATTGGAAATTAATAATTACATTTAATGCAATTCCCCCCCTGCAAATTAAAAACGTGTTCATCTGTTCAGCTTTTTAAAAAAAATATATATACATACATTACATAAACATACATGCAAACATACATGCATGCATACATACATACATACATACATACATACATACATACATACATACATACATACATACATACATACATACATACATACATACATACATACAGTGGGGCAAAAAAGCATTTAGTCAGCCACCAATTGTGCAAGTTCTCCCACTTAAAAAGATGAGAGGCCTGTAATTTGTCATATGTACACTTCAACTATGACAGACAAAATTAGAAGAAAAAAAATCCAGAAAATCACTAGGATTTTTTTATGAATTTCTTTGCAAATTATGGTGGAAAATAAGTATTTGGTCAATAACAAAAGTTTATCTCAATACTTTGTTATATACCCTTTGTTGGCAATGATGCAACTCAGCATTCTTTGTCTTCCAAACATGATGAGTTGAGTTTTTTTCAATCTTCTTCTGGATCATCCAAATGCTCTCTAGCAAACTTCAGACGGGCCTGGACATGTACTGGCTTAAGCAGGGGGACACGTCTGGCACTGCAGGATTTGAGTCCCTGGCGGCGTAGTGTGTTACTGATGGTAGGCTTTGTTACTTTGGTCCCAGCTCTCTGCAGGTCATTCACTAGGTCCCCCCCGTGTGGTTTTGGGATTTTTGCTCACCATTCTTGTGATCATTTTGACCCCACGGGGTGAGATCTTGCGTGGCGCCCCAGATCGAGGGAGATTATCAGTGGTCTTGTATGTCTTCCAATTCCTAATAATTGCTCCCACAGTTGATTTCTTCAAACCAAGCTGCTTACCTATTGCAGATTCAGTCTTCCCAGCCTGGTGTAGTTCTGGTGTCATTTGACAGCTCTTTGGTCTTGGCCATAGTGGAGTTTGGAGTGTGGCTGTTTGAGGTTGTGGACAGGTGTCTTTTATACTGATAACAAGTTCAAACAGGTGCCATTAATACAGGTAACGAGTGGAGGACAGAGGAGCCTCTTAAAGAAGAAGTTACAGGCCTGTGAGAGCCAGAAATCTTGCTTGTTTGTAGGTGACCAAATGCTTATTTTCCACCATAAATTGCAAATAAGTTCATTAAAAATCCTACAATGTGATTTTCTGTATTTGTTTTTCTCATTTTGTCTGTCATAGTTGAAGTGTATGGGTTAGGGTGAATGATGAAAATTACAGGCCTCATCTTTTTAAGTGGAAGAACTTGCACAATTGGTGGCTGACTAAATACTTTTTTGCCCCACTGTACATACATACATACATTACATACATGCATACATTACATACACATACATGCATACATTACATACACATACATGCATACATTACATACACACACACACGCATGCATACATTACACACACATGCATACATTACACACACACACATATAGATACACACACACACATACATACATACATACATACATACATACATACATACATACATACATACATACATACATACATACATACATACATACATACATACATACATACATACATACATATACACATACATACATACATACATACATACATATACACATACATACATACATACATACATATACACATACATACATACATACATACATACATACATACATACATACATACATACATACATACATACATACATACACACACACACACACACACACACACACACACACACACACACACACACACACACACAATTCATGCCAATCACTGGTTTAGGTATTGCACATCAACATTTCTTTATGCATTGCATTCCTGCTCGGACTTGTTGGATTAACTTTTTTCTTTAACAAAATGTTTGAAACCCTACAGTTTAAAATTATTTTTTATTACTTTTATATATGCCCAGCTGCTCTTCAGCTCACAGACAGATGGCCTGACATTCTCTTGTAGAATTCTCTGATACAGAGCAGAATTCATGGTTCCTTTTTATTAAGGAAAGTTGTCCAGGTCCTGAGGCAGCAAAGTATCCCCAAAACATCACACTACCACCATTCTTGACTGTTGGTATGAGGTTCTTACTGTGAAATGCAGTGTTTTGGTTTTCACCAGACATAATGGGACCCATCTCATCCAAAAACTTGACCCAAGTTTGCTAAAACGTACCTCGAAGCACCTGGAGGATCATCAAGACTCTTAGAACATTCTTCTATTTTCAGATGAGTCAAAAATATAACTTTTTGGGTGACATGGGTCCCATTTAAGCCTGGCGAAAACCAAACACTGTATTATACAGAACATTAAGATCACTTGCTCTTTCCATGACACTGACCAAGTGAATCCAGGTGAAAGCTATGATCCCTTATTGATGTCTCTTGTTATATCCACTTCAATCAGTGTAGATGGAGACAGGTAAAAAACAATTGTAAAATATTTTTAAGTTGAGATATGGATTGCAGATGTGTGCTATTCAGAGGGTGAATGGGCAAGACAAAAGATTTAAGTGCCTTTGAACGGAGTATGGTAGTAGGTGCCAGGCACCAGTTTGTGTCAAGAACTGCAAAGCTGCTGGGATTTTCATGCTCAACAGTTTCCCATGTGTCTCAAGAATGGTCTTCCATCCAAAGGACATCCAGCCAACTTGACACAACTGTGGGACGCAACTGTGGCGCCAACATGGACCAGCATCCCTGTGGACTGATTTCAACACCTTGTAGATTCCCTGCCCCAACGAATTGAGGCTGTTCTGAGGGCAAAAGTTGGAGCTGCAAGCAATGTTCCCTCTAAGCTGTGCAGTAGCCTGAAACTGCTGGGCACCTCCCCAGGACTCAGAGCGCAGAAGATATGTTAGCCCACAGAGAGAAGCACGAGATTGAACTTCACTGCCAATATTGTGCGCAAAGCTATCATCAAGGCAAAGGGTGGTTACTTTGAAGAATCTAAAATATATATTTTGATTTAACAGTTTTGGTCACTACATGATTTCATGTGTTATTTCAGTTTTGATGTCTTCACTATTATTCTACAATGTTGAAAATAGTAAAAATAAAGAAACCCTTGAATTTGTAGCTGTGTCCATACTTTTGACTGGTACTGTGTGTGCACAGCATTCGGAAAGTAAAAATGGATTTTAATTAATTTATTCAGACCCTTTGCTATGAGACTCGAAATTGATCTCAGGTGCATCCTGTTTCCATTGATCATCCTTGATGTTTATGCAACTTGATTGGAGTTCACCTCTGGTAAATTAAATTGGTCCCGCAGTTGACAGTGCATGTCAGAGTAAAAACCAAGCCATGAGGTTGAAGGAATTGTCCGTAGAGCTCCGAGACAATATTTGTGTCAAGGCAAAGATCTTGGGAAGGGTATCAAAACATTTCTGTAGCATTGAAGGTCCCCAAGAACACAGTGGACTCCATTCTTAAATGAAAGAAGTTTCAAACCACCAAGATTCTTCCTAGAACTGACTGGCTAGCCAAACTGAGCAATCGGGGGAGAATGGCCTTGGTCAGAGAGGTGACCAAGAACCCGATGGTCACTCTGACAAAGCTCCAGAGTCCCTCTGTGGAGATGGCCGAGCCTTCCAGAAACACAATAAGCAGCATTGCACCAATTAGGCTTTTATGGTAGTGGCCAGAAGGAAGCCACTCATCACATGACGGCCCTCTTGGAGTTTGCCAAAAGACTCTCAGACCATGAGAAACAAGATTCTCTAGTCTGATGAAACCAAGATTGAACTCTTTGGCCTGAATGCTAAGTGTCACATCTGGAAGAAACCAGGCACTGCTCATCACCTGGCCAAATCCATCCCTATTCGGAAGCGTGGTGGTGGCAGCATCATGCTGTGGGGTTGTTTTTCAGCGGCAGGGACTGGGAGCCTAGTCAAATCGAGGGGAAAGATGAACAGAGCACAGTAGAGATCCTTGATTAAAACCTGCTCCGGAGCTCTTAGGACCTCAGACTGGGGTGAAAGTTCACCTTCCAACAGGACAATGACCCTTTGCACACAGCCAAGACAACGCAGGAATGGCTTCGGGTCAAGTCTCAATGTCCTTGAGTGGCCCAACCAGAGCCCAGACTTGAACCTGATCAAACATCTCTGGAGAGACCTGACAGAGTTTGAGAGGATCTGCAGAGAAGAATGGGAGAAATTCCCCAAATACAGGTTAAGCTTGTAGTGTCATACCCAAGAAGTCTCAAGGCTGTAATCGCTGACAAATGTACTTTAGCAAAGTACTGAGTAAATGGTGTGAATACTTATGTAAATGTGATATTTCCTTTTTTTTTATACACACTCACACACTTGTATGTAGGTTGAAGGGGAAAAAAGCAATTTAATCCATTTTAGAATACGGCTGTAACATAAAAAAAGGTGGAAAAGGTGAAGGGGTCTGAATACTTTCCGAATGCACTATATACACAAGTATGTGGACACCCCTTCAAATTAGGGGATTTGGCTGTTTCAGCCACACCTGTTGCTGACAGGTGTATAACATTGAGCACACCGACATACAGTCTCCATAGACAAACACTGGCAGTAGAATGGCCTTACTGAAGAGCTCAGTGATTTTCAACGTGATCACCGTCATAGGGTAGTAGGCCACACAAGCTCACAGGACTGCCTAGCGTGTAAAAAATTCTGTCCTCGGTTGCAACACTCACTACAGAGTTCCAAATTGCCTCTGGAAGCCGCATCAGAACTGTTTGTCGGAAGCTTCATGAAATGGGTTTCCATGTCCGAGCAGCTGCACACAAGCCTAGGATCACCATGCTCAATGCCAAGCGTCGGCTGAAGTGGTGTAAAGCCCGCCGCCATTGGACGCTGGAGCAGTGGAATAACGTTCTCTGGAGTGATGAATCACACTTCGCCATCTGGCAGCCCGACAGACGAATCTGGATTTGGCGGATGCCAGGAGAACGCTACCTGCCTGAATGCAAAGTTTGGTGGAGGTATAATAGTATAGGGCTGTTTTTCATGGTTCCAGTTAGGCCCCTTTTAGTTCCAGGGAAGGGAAATCTTACGCTACAGTATAAAATGGCATTCTAGACGATTCTGTGCTCCCAACTTTCTGGCAACAGTTTGAGGAAGGCCTTTTACTGTTTAGCATTGGCAATGACCCTGTGCACAAAATGAGGTCCATACATAAATGGTTTGTTATCGGTATGGAAGAACTTGATGGGCCTGCACAGAGCCCTGAGCTCAACCCCATGGAACACCTTTGGGATGAATTGGAATGCCGACTGCAAGCCAGGCCTAATACCCAACATCCGTGCCTGACCTCACTAATACTCTTGTGGCTGAAGGGAAGCAAGTCGCCTCAGCAATATTCTAACTTCTAGTGGAAAGCCTTCACAGAACATTGTTATAGCAGCAAATTGTCTGTAATAAACCCTTTTTGTGGGGAAAAAAACTAATTCTGATTGGCTGTGCCTGGCTCCCCAGTGGGTTGGCCTAGCTCCCAAGTGGGTGGGCCTATGCCCTCCCAGGCCCACCCATGTCTACGCCCCTGCTCAGTCATGGGAAATCCATAGATTAGGGCCTAATTAATTTATTTGACTAATTTCCTTAACTGTAACTCAGCAAAATCTTTGAAATTGTTGCATGTTGCGTTTTTTATATTTTTGTTTAGTGTATATATTACGCTGTTTGGGTTTAGGCGATCCAACAAAAATAAATGCTTAGGCGGTCCGACCAAGGATTTCTATGGTCGACAAAATCCCTAAATTCATAGTGTACAACGCCCTTTATCCAAATTGATTTAATCCACAACTAATGTAGCTAGTGCGACGTCCTGGATTATAAGGCAGCTGTTTAGGGCCAAAATGATCACTGCATATTGTTAGGCCATTCAAACATCTCTGTCATCTTTCCCAGGACTTTGAGTGTGAGAAACATGCCTACGGCGTGCTCCAGTTCCAGTTCAACGTGATGAAAGAAACGCTAAAACAGAGCGAGGAGTTACTAACGGTGAGTCCTCAGAGGAAAACCCCTAGCTTGTCAGATCAGCCAAAATGACCTTAACTGCCACCTTTCAGTTTTCTTATTTCTGAATTTCCCCGGTCTCCTTACTTGCATGCTGATCTTCTACTGTTTTCACTCCTCTCCCACACACTCTCCCTCTCTCCTATTTGTTCCATCATCTTCTGCTTTTCTACTGTCCAGGAGATCTGTCAGTTGCGTCTCAAGCAGGACAGCTTTGTTAGGGAAATATCTGACCTGCAGGAAACTGTAGAGTGGAAGGATGAAAAGATTGGGGTATGCCCTGTGAACTCTGATCCATTTACTTTGTTAGTACATTTGGTGTATGCATGTGTAAACCCCCACACACAATTGTGATATGTGCACCTGTGTTGTGGTCTTAAAATACAATTATTCACTTAGGCAGAGAAGTTAACTTTAGCCAAGTGCATGAATACTTGAAACTGTATACTGTACCCTCACTTTCTGTATGCTCACTTTCACTTCCATCACCCATATCACTCCTTTGTTCTTCACCTGCACTTCCTCCTCCCCACCACTGGGGGCACTGCTCAGGCCTTAGAGCAACAAAAGAGGTATTCGGACGCCATCAAAAATGAGCGAGATGATCTCAGGAATGAGCTGGTCCAGCTGAAAGATATTCTGAAGGTACTTTGTCATCTCATGGGAGTCGGAGCTCTGAATATGAAACAGTGGCCCCTGAAATGGGTTTATCTATTGCAGTTATGCAGCTATAATTTACTGTTGTGAGACCCAAAAGCCTGTCATCAGTCTGTGTTCATGTCCTACCCAGAAACATGGAATTGTCCTCGGACCTAACCTGACCACCAATGGGGAAAAGGTGGAGATGGTAACTGAAAGGTCAGCTAGTAGAGATCCAGCTTCTCAATTGGCTCAGGACTCCCATACATCACCCACAGAAAGGGGGAACATCATGCTCGGTAAGCCCCATTACGGGACAAATATCCCCATATGTTGTAATCATCTTTTGCTTACCTCATAGCTTTGCCAAATTATAGCTAACTTAAACTTAAATCATGCCCACACCCAATCTAATGCAAACCTGTATACGTAACATGAGTTTGGTTGACTTCGGCGACTAACTTTTAAGCTTTCACTACTGATTCTCCTCCCAACCCATTGAAACCCCTACACCTGATTCATTTGAATTAATCCATCTAAACCATGATTTAAAGCACATGGCGTAAACACCCTTGTTTTGGTGCCATGTGTATCCTACATAGTGGTTTCATATTGAGATGGTCATATGGTTGTCTGATTTGTGGAAGTGAGCGTGACCCCCAAAGCAAAATAACACCACAGCAGACATTTCAAAGTTTAAAAGATTTGCAGCTTGCCAAAGTTTGAGGTACCAAGATGCCTCTGACCTATTCCTCTGCTTTGACAATTCATCTATGTTCAAGAGCTTTGTTTTTGTGATCTCCTATTCTTCTTCCCTTTCTTCTCTTCTGTTTTGGTTAGATTTTGGCCAAATTCTTTCAAATTCTGCTTTGCGCCAATTGGCCCAGCTTCAACTGACAGATCTTGATCATCAGAAAAATGACAATTCTTGAAACACCAGACCAGTGTTTGGCCTGTATCACCCTTACGTTCTCCCCTCATGATCTCTTAGGCAGAGCTCAGGATATGGAATTGGGAAGTAGAGGAGATAAGATGGTGGATCCAGGAAGGTCCAGGCCGCAAGTGGAAACACATGAGGCGGTTCAAGAGAGCCATCTGACCTCGCCCACTCCCTGTAGCCTCGCTGGTGTTTCTGAAACCAAAACTTCTATGGAGGCTCGGCCATGCTCGCCCAAATTGGGGGTTGAGATTGAATGCAGTAATGTCAACAAAGACTCTGACAATGGCATACTGGTAGTAGAGGTCAAGCATGGACCGGTTTGCGATTCTGAGGTAATTGTGGTTGTAACAGTTCCTGAGGAAGAGCTTACAGGGGAGGGATACAAACCAGCAGGCATGGAGGGGACAGTGCAAGGGAGAGTAGAGGCCACAAACAAATGGGAAATGGGAATAAAAAATGACAAGGCAGATGACATGGAGGCCAAAGTCACCAAGAGTAGTGATCACACAAAAGAGCCTACCTCAGAATATGGTGCATTAGCTGAACAAGATAATATAGCATTGAGGAAAGAGGTTGTGAAAAGTATAGACTCATGTCCTCACCCTAGGGAAACCATTGAGGACACCATACAAAATGGCACACAGATTAGCCCAGGGACTGACCATGATACTAGTAAGAGCGCAATAAAATCAGAATGTAAGCCTCAACCTAAGCTTCAGAAAACAAAGGCAGAAGCGTTATCAGAGATAACTGACACTCAGCCACAGGCCCAAGGAGGCAAGAAGAAGAAGAAGAAGAAAGGCAAGAAGGGAGAGAGACAAGGTGATGAAAAGCAGGAAGACTATAAGAAGAGCACAACAGAAAAGGGTGTAGTCTCCATGAAAAATAGCACACAGATTCCCCAAAGAACAAACCTTGATACTACTAAGAGTCCAGTCGAATCAAAGGCTAAAGTGTTGCCAGAGGCCACTGATATGCAGCCACTGGCCCAAGGAGGCAAAAAGAGGAAGAAAGGCAAGAAGGGAGAGACACAAGGTGATGAAAACCAGGGAGACGATAACAAGAGGAGCAAAACCGAAAAGGATGTGGACTCAGTCTCAACAGATAAGGAGCCAGTAGTGGAGGAAGTTATCACAATAGAGACACAGGAGCTTCTAGAGGGGACCGGTAGTTCACCAAATCGAGAACTCCAAAGCCCTAAAGAAAAAGCACAAACCATAGCTGAGGGAGGGAACCTGAAGGAAGAAGAACAACAACTAGCAGAGGGCCGAGTAGAGGTTAAGAGTGAGGAGCCTCCCATTGAAACCCCAGAAGTATCTCTGACGGACCAAGCCAAGAGTGAGGAAGTTGTCAAAAAGGACCACCAAAAACCTTCCATGGAATCAGAGAAATCAGAAGGCGAGATATCAGTATTATGCCATGAGTGCGACATTGGTATTGTGGATCCTGTTAACCAGCAATGTATAACCAATTGTGTAACCAGTGCTGATAACCCTAAAGAGAAATTCGAATCCACAACAAATACTGGTACCCAAAAAGACGAGTCAGGGTACACAACCAACCCTGATAACTTTGTAGACTGCCTGAACTCTTCAGCTGACCCGAAATGTCCATTGGACTTGAAAGAGTCCACTGCTGAGAATTCAAACAATGTCAAAGAAGAAGATGCAATCAAGGTCTCAGTTGATGAGACTCAAACAATCCAAGACACAAAGGAAGAGGGAATTAACTTTCACAGTCGCATAGTTCTAAGACCGGCGCTCGAGAAGCGCATGGTACCTGAAGACCTTATCGCCAATGATGGTGTCATTACTCACCCAGAGCATGTTACCGAAAATGCCATAAAATACCTGAAAGTGGCAGGTCAGGATGAACAAAATGGGAGCCCAGATGAGTGTAAAAATGCACTTGAACATAAAGACATTTCCATAGCATTGCCAGCAAGTGTAGATAAATGCAAAAATGTATCAGGAGAGAACTGTGGCACATCGCTCGACAGCAACTGCCCTGCCCCTGAGACCATAAGACAGCCTGAACAATTGATGGATCTACCTGGTTGTCCAGTCGCTGACAAGCACTTAGATGACAACAACGAGCCAGTTACACTTGATGAAGAAAAGGCATCAAATGGAGGGATCTCCACAGAGACCGAGCTGGATGATACAGAAACACGACTACAGGACCCTGTAAAAGAAACTCCGGAGACAATTGACTCTTTTAGGGAACAGGGCTCCAAAGAAAGCAAACCATGCACTATGGTGGCCGAAGCAGAAGAGCAAGACGATCCCATTGAGGCCAAGCTGGAGGGTAACAAAGTACCTGGACCCAGTGAGCAGGGGAATGGTGAGGGGGACGATGATATTGATGAGGGTCAATTGTTTGACTTTAACGACCTAGATTCGGTGGTTTCTGCAAATGTGTTTCCAGTAACATCCCAAGAGGTCAGCCAGGAGGTGAGAATGATGGAAGGCAACAAAATGGAGGTAGAGCCAGATAGAGAGAAGGCAATCAAGGAAGAGGAAGACTGGGACAAGTCAACAGGAAAACCGCAGGGCACAGTAGATGGAGTTAGCACAATAGTGGCAAAGCAGCCACTTGAACGGGGGTCAGATAGTGCACCAGAATAGCTCCGAAGCCCTGAAGAAAAAGCACAAACCAGAGTTGCAGGCCAGAATGCCAATGAAGAACAACAACTAATCACTTATTTGTGTAATATACAAACAGAAAGACATTGCAGAGGGAGTGTGTGTGTGTCTGAACAACAATGTGTAGGTGAGAGGCTGCAGAATGCAGCAGAGGTAGGGGCTTTGCCAGGAGAGGAGGAAAATCCTGTATGGGTCAAAGTAGGGTAGAAGAGAGCATAGTCAAAGAAATCTAGGTCAGGCTCGAAAAAGGGCAGTAAGAAAGGAAAAGGCAAGGGGAAAGAGGAGGACTGACGAATCACCTAGTTTTTTAGGTCTGCCCTCAATAGAAACTGCAAATATTTACGATAGGAATTGCAGAGTTTAAACTGCTGGAGCCGAAGCACCTTCAATTCAAATGAATTCCAAAGCAATCAGAGAGATGTTTGTGGGTATTTTAGCTCATTTCGATTAACCCTTTACACTCGTACCCATATACAGGTTGAAAATGGCAGAATTGGGCACTAATAAGTGCCTAAATTGGGCTGCACAGTAACATGCTATACATGACGTCAGAGCTCTGGCTCTGCGGTTCACAACGCTGTATGGGGTTTAACGAACAGCCGTTCTGAACATGAGCACAGTGCGCGACAAGACGTTTCCCCCATTCCTCCCAGTAATTGGGCAACTTTTGTACATTTTTGGTTGTCCGAGTGAGGGAAAAGCTCTAAATTTAAGATTACTATGTATTTTGAAAGATGAGACGTTGAGGTTTATAATAACGCTTTGGCATCATACAAGCAAGCCAAACACCCGAGTCCAAATTTGAACTTCAAATTTCCAAATCATAAAAGTCATTTCATATACTGTGTCAACGTTTATGATCACTATGTTTGATGTACAGTTGCAAGATGACATGGCGTTATACCCTGGGTCGTTCTGGACAGAATGAGCTTATGTTTATTGTGAAGCAAATTTGCCAGGGCACACGCACCTTAATTCAGTCATGATTCCTTTCTACGTGCACCAAAGTTTCTCTGAATTGCCTTGTGAATGCCTAACACTGTAAAATTGTATTTTATAACTTAGCTTGTGTGATGGCGGGGATGAAGTGTTGTGTTCCAAATGAAACAACTACAAGTGTACTTACTCTAGTTCCTCAACGGCACAGCTAGGAGAACTCCAAAAACTACCTTTTGTAGTTGAAGACTCGTCTTTGTGTCATAAAAGTGCATTGGAAATTGCTTAGGAACTGTGCACACTTTGGAGAGGTGTATGGCCATTTCAAATGACATTTTATTAGTCACATACACATGGTTAACAGATGTTAATGCGAGTAACGAAATGCTTGTGCTTCTAGTTCCGACCATGCAGTAATAGCTAACAATTTTGAAACTCCGAGACAATGGAGACACCAGTTAGTCCTCTCACTCAAACCCTTGTCATTTTTTTAGTCTTATGTTGCACCTACCCCACATTCTCCAGGAATAGTCTTATGTTACTGAATTCGTTAACGAATGCAGCAAAAAGTACAGTAAATGTAAAATGCACATAAAATCAGTGTAATGTTAGGATTCAGTATTGTCAGGTGAACAGTTGTGTACTCACCTTTTGGTCTAATAATTGTCCCATCTCAACTGTTCCTTTTCAATTGCTACCATGGTTATGCATATGATTTCTTCTGTAAGAAACGTTTCAATTTATCCCTATCCATATAGGACAATTCCCACGAGTGTAAAGGGTTACACAATTATTATTTTTTTAGGTGAAATGCTATGCAGAATCATCTATAATTGTCTTGAGATGTTGTTCTATATTATCTTGAATAGATGTTAATGTGCATGACATCCTGTAGATCAACATGGGTAAAATGACGTTGAGTAGACAATATTGCAGTGGATTATATATTTATTTTGTTATTTCTTTAAACTATGCTTATGTCCCTGTATTATTGTCCTTTATATTGTACAATGTGTTTTCCTATGTGAAATGCACCATTAGTGTTTTCCATGTGTTTTTTTTTTTGCTTAAGTGCTTTGGGAAGTTGGTCATAAAATGGGATGGGTAATCTTACCATGCAGACTTTTTCCCCAAATAAGCAGTAACTCAACTGATTCAACTAAGAAAGCTAGTTGTAGTAGTTGATAAGTTGAATCCATCAGGTGTGTTACTGCTTGCCTGGAACACATTGGCCCTGGCAGGGTACATCTCCCATACTCTCCTATAAGCACCTATATAATGTAATAATATTGATAGATTATTTTTTTTTTTAATGACTTATTTCTTCTTTTTTCATCTATTCAAGGGACGGTGTTACATCAATGCATGATAAAGCATCTATATATTGTGTAATTACCACGAGAAACAAATGCTGTAGCAATTAATTGCACATCATTTATTGTAATACCTTTCATCTTCACAATGTCAAAATGTTACCCAGAACTAAAAAATATATTTACTAGATTTGGTGGTATGGTTAGGAAAAAGCGTTTGATGAAAAAAACGAACAGATGCGGTTGTCTCAAGTCTCTCATGCCATAAAATAATTGGCTGAAAAATCCTCCTTGATACAAGTCAATTCCATGTAGGCTATGTCAGGTGAAATCTAAGCCCTGGTCTATTACTGTATGTGCAAACTGTAAAAATGCATTGTGTTTAGTATACAGTGCATTCGGAAAGTATTCAGACCCCTTTATTTTCCCCACATTTTGTTATGTTACAGCCTTATTCTAAAAAGGAATTTCCCCTCATACAATACCCCATAATGACAAAGCAAAAATATATTTTTCAGAAATGTTTGCAAATGTATTAAAATATAAAAAAAATTAGTATTCAGACCCTTTATTCAGTACTTTGTTGAAGTACCTTTGGCAGCGATTACAGCCTCGAGTCTTCTTGGGTATGACGCTACAAGCTTAGCACACCTGTATTTGGGGAGTTTCTCCCATTCTTCTCTGCAGATCCTCTCAAGCTCTGTCAGGTTGGATGGGGGAGCATTGTGTCATGGAAATTCTAATCAATAATGAGGAGAGACCAATCAGGATATTACTTTATTCAATACGTATTAATAACACAGATTAATTATTCCAATAATGAAGCAGGTCGACGACCCACCCGTAGGTTATTCGTTGAGAGCCCAACGAGCATATTTGATCCACAGCATTTTATAGCAAAGTGCATCCTCCTGAATGTTCATGACAAACAACAGATGTATGGAATGGGTCACAAGGTTAGGATCTGTATGAACGATACTAATAATTTACAGCAGGCAGTATCTGCTGTAAAGACTCTTCTCATTGTGTAGAAACCCATACCCAAGCCATCTCTCCATGGTACCTTCCAGTCAAACCGTAGTCATCTCCCTCACATGAATGGAATATGGGCTAAGGCATTGTAAATCTACTGGAAGCATTTAGCCCCAGAGGCCCAATTTTAGAAGACCACGCACAGATGAGTGTTCCAAAAAACCCATTCTACTCCATAAAACAACCATTTGATGCAATAACCGCATTATAACAATCTTGTAATTTCGCTATCACAGTCGCTGCACGGCTATTTTCTGGTCTCTCCAGAGATGTTCAAGTCCGGGCTCTGGCTGGGTCACTCAAGGACATTCAGAGACTTGTCCCGAAGCCACTCCTACATTGTTTTGGCTGTGTGCTTGGGGTTGTTGTCCTGTTGGATGATGAACATTCACCCCAGTTTGAGGTCCTGAGAGGTCTGGAGCATGTTCTCAAAGTATCTCTTTGTACTTTGCTCCGTTCATCTTTCCCTCGATCCTGACTAGTCTCCCAGTCTCTGCCGCTGAAAAACATCCCCACAGCCTGATGCTGCCACCACCATGCTTAACCGTATGCATGGTGCCAGGTTTCCTCCAGACGTGGTGCTTGGCATTCAGGCCAACGAGTTCAATCTTGGTTTCCAGAGAATCTTGTTTCTCATGGTCTGAGAGTCTTTACGTGCCTTTTGGCAACTCCAAGCGGGCTGTCATGTGCCTTTTTACTGAGGAATGACTTCCGTCTGGCCACTCCACCGTAAAGGCCTGATTGGTGGAGTGTTGCAGAGATGGTTGTCCTTCTGGAAGGTTCTCCCATCTCCACAGAGGAACTCTGACAAGCTCCAGTCTGCCCATCGGGTTCTTTGTCACCTCCCTGACCAAGGCCCTTCTCCCCCGATTGCTCAGTTTGGCTGGGCGGCCAGCTCTAGGAAGGGTCTTGGTGATTCCAAACTTCTTCCGTTTAAGAATGATGGAGACCACGGTGTTCTTGGGAACCTTCAATGCTGCAGACATTTTTTTGGTACCCTTCCCCAGATCTGTGCCTTTACACAATCCTGTTTTGGAGCTCTATGGACAATTCCTTCGACCTCATGGCTTGGTTTTTGCTCTGACATGCGCTGTCAACTGTGGGACCTTTATATAGACAGGTGTTTGCCTTTCCAAATAATGTGCAATCAATTGAATTTGCCACAGGTGGACTCCAAACAAGATGTGGTAACATTTCACGGATGATCAATCGAAACAGGATGCACCAGAGCTCAATCTCGATTCTCATAGCGAAGGGTCTGAATACTTATGTAAATAAGGTATTACTGTTATTTTTAATTAATTTGCAAACATTTCTAAACCTGTTTTCGCTTTGTCGTTATAGGGTATTGTTGGTCGATTTCATGAGGGCAACATTTTTTAAAATCCATTTCAGAATAAGGCTGTAGCATAACAAAATGTGGAGAAAGTCGAGGGGTCAGAAACGTTCCGAAGGCACTGTATGCCATGTGTGCTGAATTCATATAATGATAGGACTGCTAGACAAGTTGTACACAGTGTAGGAATATGAATCCTTTGTTAATCTCTGGTCTAAATGTTTCTTCATGTGCACTTTTTGTAAGGAAATACCTTGACCCTTTTCCTTAATGAATAAAGTAAGTCATTACCAGCTTTGAGAAAGGAACTGTAGTTCTTATGCATTATAGTATAATATGTAGTGGTGTCTGCCTGTCATTGACGCACAAGCAAATCTCTTATGTTTATCTTCCCTCATCCATTCGCTGTTTAGCATAAAAATGCTTTAGAGGTTGAGTGTCCTCTCCACAGTTTCTGCATGCTAACCATAGCCCCACCCCTCACATATCCTCTCCCAATGGACACCTGCTCCATTGCATGCATCAAGGGACTCTAAACTCCTCCCACTCTGACTCAGCCCCTCCCTGTCCATGTACTTGGCTCCTCCCACCCCTGGTATGTCAACATTGGTTTTACAAGTTGTTATGATTGTTCTTGCATGAAAATAATGCAATTATGTGTAATAAATGTGTTAGATGCTTACTGATAATTGTGAGAAGTTCTGTGATACTTTTAATGTGTATTTAATGTGAGACTGATCCTGTACTGTAAGCAGTTGTCCAACATTTTCTGTAATACTGAAGTGAAGCAGATGAGCTCTAAATCTCGATCTGCCTGTATTTCTTTCAGAGATCCGCCTGAGGAAGCTGGTTGACGAGCGGGAGAACTTGATAGGACAGGTGAGGAAGGACATCTATCCATAGTCTGTCTGGGTCACTTGTTACGTTAGCTGAACTTCCCAACTGAATTGGCTACATTGGTGTTGCTGCTATTTCTTGTTTTTATAGGGCTGCAACTTTTCTCAATCTGAATCTGTAGGACCTAAAATGAACTTGCTGCAGCTAAATTGTGTATTAACTAACGTTAAATCATGCTTGGTTGAAATGATAGGCCGATAAACCGAGGTGCATGGGTGACTGGACTAAATTGAAGTCACTGTACAATGTGAAGTCACTCACTTACATACAGATGTTTTAACTATGTTCTGAATGTGGTCCTCCCTATAGGTGAAGAAACTGAAGGCCCAAGTAGAGCAAAAGAAATTGAGGAACGGGACTGAGGGCTCTAGCCCAGAGGGTGAGGTTCTGGAGAACGGCACAGACCCCCACATACAAGACCTGCAGAGTAAGAGCCACAGCTCCAATGCAGGCTTTTTGGTTCCTTGGCATCTGACACACACCTGAAATGTTGTGACCTATGAAATTAATAACTCGAGACATAAATTAATGTTAGTCCTAACAATGCGATTTCCATAGTATTCATATGCTGCACATCAGATCTTGCCCCCCACCCCCACCCCCCACACACACATTTGCAGGAGATGCCAGCAGGCAACTTAGTGACCTGAAGTTCAAACTTGTAAAATCAGAGCAGGAGGTGACCGCTTTGGAACAGAATGTAAGTGTACTGCCATTAACCTGGTTGATTGCAGAGTGATAATCATCACAGATAGTTACTATTAATTTGACTTGTTATTGGCTGAGATTCTCATGATTCTCACCAATCTGCAGGTTACCAGGCTCGAGGGTCAGGTGACCCGCTACAAGGGTGCATCAGAGAATGCAGAGAAAGTGGAAGACGAGTTGAAGGCTGAGAAACGTAAGCTGCAGAGAGAGGTATGGCCCCCAGCTGTCAGTCATGTGGCTTGAATCAAGCTGCTATGCAGAGACCAGATGTCAGGGGCCTACAATCGTCAGAACATTGCTTCTGATGTAACAGATATTAATTGTACTCTCCTTGCGTTGTGTTTAGTTCAAAGAAGTCACCCCAGCCAGTGGTCCCAGTTGAGCATTTTTTATTACCTGTGATTAAATAGGAAACAGCACGTTAGTTGTGCAGGGCTTAATGATGTTGATGGCTGTCAATGGTAAAATATGTAGCATGACAACTGTGTTAGCAGTGAGCTTATGTGACCATTACATCAGTGCATGCTAGCTAACACACTCGTATACCAAAGCACATCCCAGAAAGCCCCTTAATCCCTGACAGGTACCATATACCCACACATGTATAATCCAGGATTGTACAGCAAACTGGTACACATTGTAAAATATAAAAATAGAATACAGTATTCAGAACGTGACTTACCCCTTGCATCACGTTTTCATACTGGGGAGACCTGACAATCGATCTCTCCCTATCTGCAAGGGGGGCAACAACACGCCTTATTGTCATTGGAATTGAACCAACCAATAATAGCGCTTGAACATTTAAATACGCATTTCTTTAGAGGCAAGCGGAAACATAACCAACCCTGTTACACACACTTGGTAGACTGTGAAGTAAGGGAATTGGGCTGTAAGGTAACATTTATTGTATTTATTTTAATACAAAAACATTGGAGCAGTATGTTACTAATTCATTGTTGATCTTGAATAATAGCGTCTCCGATTTAAAGTTAATGATTGATCTTTGTGCCTTCTGTTCCTTCCGTGATGGCAGTTGCGGTCAACGCTGGATAAGATTGACGAACTTGAGTCGAACAACAGCCACCTCTCCAAGCGGCTGGACAAGATGAAGGCCAATCGCACCACGGCACCGACTCCCTAACGATGACCTGCCAGCATAATTCCGACCCTATCCTGTCTGTCCACCAATGGCTGTCCACATATGACGGAGTGTCCGACCTTGCATTGAGCTCTCCTCTCCATCTGCCTCGCAACCTTATGAAAAGAACCTTGAGAAATTTGAGATCCTAATCGCTGAAGCGCACAACACACAAAAATGCGTGATGTGCCATTTTCTTAATGTCTTTGTTTTTTCCAATGATGAGAATTCTTCATAGCCATATGTGCCTGTCTGCCTCACTTCCTCTACCAGGGGGTGGCGCTGCTCTGCACCAGAGAATTATAGGAAATGTGGCGCTACAGGGGGGGGCGCCTTGGGACTGGAGGGGGTTCTTTGGACCGCACTGGCTGCTTGGGCTACATGGCGCTCCTATCCACCCCACATCCCCAGTGTACAGACTAATACTGGATGTCCCTCTGTCCTGAGCCACCCGCCTCCTCACTCAACCCCCTATGTCCACATTTACTAAACCGAGAGGACATGGCCTAAACTGGGTGAACATGGTGTACTGTGTATATGAGAGCATTTATTGTGTGCACTTGTATGATTGTTTTTGTTTTTTTTCCCGCTCTTATACCCTGCATTTCTCTCATCTGTGTCCTAAAGCCAAAGTATGAGCACATTTTACCGTGGTTGGGTGTGTATGTTTGTTACCTGTTGTGTCTCAAGTCCAAGGGCTTGTGTAGTCTAAAGGCCATGGAAGGTTGTGTGTGCATCCCACCTTCCCAGGCTACACCGTCTCTATTACCACAATCAATATAATTGTCACACAGAATGTTTTTACATGCCGACGTGATTTCAACCATTTTTCTAACTCAGATTCCAGTTGGTCCAGTTGGTTGCCGTAACTAGGTTTCCCCTTTTATCTGTGGATTAATTGTCATAGTAGAGAACACACGTGTGACTCAAAATAGGTCAAAATTCTAGAAAGATCCAGCAAAAAAAGGACCTTGTACATTTCAGGTAAAATAACAACTCAATGTTTCTATACCAGGACAAAATAGATAGCAACAGCAAGCTAACATCACTAAATGTCCATGAATGTTTCACCTGTGTTTCAACCCGGTGGGGATAGACACAAGTCAACATGCGCACAAGTTGTCAGGTGCACACTGATGTGCCAAATCTTGACATAGTGTATTATTATAGGTTATACCATGGCATTGTTGAATACTCCTTTCTCATTGGCTTGAAGGACATTCTAGAGCGGGCATTATTTCCCTATAATGCACAGTATATTTGCACGGTCAAATTCAAAGGCTATAGTTAATTTTTACATGTTTTGTTTAAGCTGCTTTTAAAAGCAAAAGTTCAATTAAAAACAGTGTTGGTACTGTTGAATTCAATTTTCATAATAGCAAGCCAGGACTGATAGTTTGGTTAGCTAAACTAGAAAGTCTGTTTGGTTACCACAGCAACTACTGTAGCTAGCTATCTAGTAAACTTGCTAGTAACTTAATTACTCGCTAGCGCATCGTAGAACACACATTCCACGTCGTTCATTATTTTCCACGCACAGCCCCTCGTTGATTATCCCTTACATAAGCATTAGAATTATCCGCCTCAATATTTGCAGCCATAGGTGATAATATCTCTCTAGGAGCTTAACCGTCGTCAGTATTGTGGAGTAAGTATAATGTTAAAGGGTAACTCAACTAAAATCAAATCATAGTTTATTTGTCACGTGCTCCAAATACAACAGGTTCACCTTACAGTGAAATGCTTACTTACTGGCCCTAACCAACAGTGCAATCTTAGAGTAAAAAAATAGGTATTTGGTGAACAATAGATAAGTAAAGAAATAAACAACAGTAAAAAGACAGTGAAAAATAACAGTAGTGTTAGAGTTGCGTTAATTCGAATCTGGTATCAGGATAAATATGACAATGAGTCACCGATTGTATACTATGTATTTTTTATTAGCTAAGCAATAAGTGGTAAATGCAATTTCCGTATATATGGGCTCTCTGTCCCACCTCGCAGGGCAAACAGAGAACTGTCTTGTTCTTGACAAAGATATTATAAATATACTCTGACAGAAATAGTTCCTGCTTCCGAGCCGGCCTGTCAGAGTAGAGACTGGGCGTGGTTTAGACTGACCCAGCCTATCGTTGATTGTTGGCGCAGAGCTGGTCCCAGCCCCCTTAGCGCTTCAGCGGTCAGTGTTGTAGCTGTGTAGAATATACAGTTATCAGGCACCTGGCTCCTGTTATCTAACAAAAGACTGTTTGTTCTCGCAACACTACGTTCTGAATGTGCCCCCCCTACTCATTGCACAGTTCCTGTCTTCATGTTATTCTGTATTTTTCCATCATGAGAAAGGCCCATGGCCCTGAAACTGTTAACAATGATTCAAGTCAGCTATGTTGCATAACACATACATACATCCACACAAGCCAACAGCAGAGAATATTCAATCACATATATGGTAACGGGCTATAGTGCATAACACAGAATCCTCATAATAGCGAGGCTATATACAGTAGCAAGGCTACATACAGGCACCAGTTAGTTGGGCTAATTGAGGTAGTATGTACAGTTGAAGTCGGAAGTTTACATACACTTAGGTTGGAGGCATTAAGACTCGTTTTTCAACCAATCCTATCTCAGAACTTCTTGATCTTAACCAGTCAGGCTTCAAGGCAGGTCACTCAACCAAGACTGCTCTTCTCTGTGTCACGGAGGCAGGCAGCAGGTAGCCTAGTGGTTAGTGTTGGCAGGCTGCTCCAACCAGGTGACGTGGAGAGGATCTGCACCACGTACTCTCACTACTGGTCTCCCCCAGGACTCGGTTATAGACCCACTCTTCTTTCTATACACCAAGTCACTCGGCTCCATCATATCCTCACATGGTCTCTCCTATCATTGCTGTGCAGATGTCACTCAACTGATTTTTCTCCTTTCCTCACTTCTGACACCCAGTTGTTGACACCCATTTTTGCACAACTGGCAGATATCTCAGCTTGGATGTCAGCCCACCACATCAAGCATAACCTCAAAAGGATGGAGATGCTCTTCCTCTCTGGGAAGGTCTGCCAGCACCAAGACCTCTCGATCACGGTTGACAACTCCACGGTGTTCCCCTCCGAGTGCAAAGAACTTTGGCGTGACCCTGGACAACACCCCGTCATTCTCTGCAAACATCAAAGCAGTGACTTGTTCCTGCAGGTTCATGCTCTACAACTTCCACACAGTACAGCCCTACCTCACACAACTCGCTGTTGGCTAGGCTCCCCGCTTTTGCCATCCCTTCCTGCAACGTATCCTGAATGCTGCAGCCCACCTGGTGTTCAACCTTCCCAAGTTCTACCATGTCATCCCCACTCCTCCACATGCTCCACTGGCTTCTAGTCAAAGCTCGCATCCACTACAAGACCTATGAAAGGGCAGCTCCAACTCAGCCCAGTGCAAGCTCTTCTCTGTCCTGACACCCCAATGGTGGAACCAGCTTCCCTCTGGGGCTAGAACAGCAGAGTCCCTGCCCATCTTCCGAAAACATCTGAAACCCTACCTCTTCTAAGAGTAATTTAAATAAATCCCCCTCGCACCGCCACCTCACAAAAAAAAAAAAAAACATTTTGTGAACTACCACTCTAAATTGACTTTCTTCCCCCCTTACTAGCTCAGACTTTTCTGATAGCTACTTTATTGAGGAAAAATGTACTTACTATGTCTGTGATGTGTTGTTGTCCCACCTAGCTATCTTTAAGGGGAATTTCACCCTGGCTCTGCAATGGCTTATAGTCATTACTATACGAACAACGCTACGCTTCTATCATAAACATCACAATTATCCAAACCACAAGATGGTACTCGCACATTTTCATTTCACTGGTAGACTCAAAGTTTTGACTCCCTATGTATTCGTCTGCTCATAGTGAACCAAAGTCCGGCATTCATAGCGAATGCCAATAAAGGCCGCCCGGTTGTGGGGGCTTCGCTATATTTAGTGAGTATTCAGACCCCTCTAGTGACACATTTTCAAAAAAGCGACTAGCGACAAATCTAGCGACTTTTTCTGGTGTTATTGGAGACTGACGTGAAAGCACGTATCTTTCTTCCTCTTCTCAACGAGCAGCAGGTGCTGCCTTGTGCCCCACCCCCGTCCCAGAGCACTCACAGGCCGCTCAGTCCTCGAGCAGCAGTCGGAGCAGGAGATGTTCACCCCTCCGCGTCCAGACTGCAAATGAATCGCGCATGCGGGAAGCCGCCGCTGGCTGATCCCGCCCTGGTTTACTTTTTTTTTTTTTAAGCTATTAACCTGAATTAGGGCCAGTTACCATAATTTTCTCACATTGCCATTGACAGTTATTTCTATTGTCTCTTTTTGGTCCATTTATATTGTTAATGTGGATTGTATACAACAACAAAATATTATGGTTAAAAATGTTAATGTTTTACTGTGACTTGTTGTAGGCTCCCAACTGCACCATGAGGTTAAAAACCAAACCAAATTAAGAAAACGAAACTAAAAAAAAAAAAAAAATTAAATCAAATTTAAAAAAATCTAATAAAAACTCCGCCAGAGTGTCTCTTTCGTGTCACTTTTGCCGGTCCCAAGACCGGATAAAGGAGGAGGGTTGGAATTGTGACATAAAAAAAAGAATCGGCAGAAGAAAGCTCCTTTGTAATTTTAAACATTATTTAGGGTGTTTTTTACTCACTTTTTGTCTCTCCCACGACGTTATTCCTCTCTCCTACAGCGTCCATCACAATTACATGCACATGGCAAATTATGCAAATTAGACGATGACGTCATTAAGCGCCTTCTATCGACTTTTAGGACAGCCAATAGCTAATTTCCTTACTGAGGAGTTGGCAACACTGCTTCCCACAAACTTGAATAATGGAGTTGTTTACTTCGAATGACCAACACAGTAATCTTACAACTTCTCTAGCTAATTTTTTGGGGAAACAGTTTTTGACTAATGTTTGTCATCATGCCCATGTGGTGTTCTGTGCCTGGCTGTACTAATTACACACAAGGGTGAAAATTAGTTACCTTTTACGGTTCTACCTACCAGAGATTCACCCCGATTCTGCTAGTGACTTGCGGCCATCAAGAATGATGCGGTGACTAAAGATTATCAGAGGGATGTTCAGACTGAACCGATGGGGGGGGAATCCATTTCGACGTCAACTGAGAAATGATGTGATACCATAGATTATGGTCCTCCACAACAAAACGGACAATTCTCAATTAGATTTAACCTAACGTTAGCTAGCTAACTAATGTGTCATTCCTGTATTGAACTCTGAAAGACATCAGCTAAATCTTATCGTTTGGTATACACACTGTCAACACAATTTCAGTTCCATCTTTGACTGATGTTAGCTAACGTAAACTGGCTAATGTTACTCTTATTTGGTATCTCAATTTGGTAGCCGTCTATTCCACCCTTGTCTGGAAAACACTAAAAATATAATTGTTATAGCTAACTCACTCTCTGTTTGTGTGTTGGTAGGAATGATGAATGTATATAAATTGTCTTTGGTTGGTTAGTTGGTCCTCAGCCAGTCTCGGCTGGCTAGCAATCTTGCTGCCAATTTAGTGACGCTAGTTAGCTAACAGCAAGTTAAAAATATTGAAATGTCCATGTTAGGTATGCTTAGCTAGCCAGTCTAATAGAGATAAATACAATTACTGGGGTGGTTACATTGTGGAATCTGATTCCACCAACATGCATTTTCAACCCCTAGCTCTGCACAAGGTGAAGATAAGTTGGCCAAAATATTTACAAATTGATGGCATAATTTACAGTAAGCATGATAAAAATTAATTGGGTAGTGTTTGTTTGGTTTGTGTTATTGGATTACAGGTGGTTAGATGTAACCTGAGGGGCACAGAGTACCTTCCAGACAATGTACTCAATTTAGTCTACCCCTCTTCTCTTTTTACCTTTTCTTTTAGTTCAAATTCAAGCTATTTGGAGTCATTCCACAGTGACCTGCTGAGAAATCCCCCAAAGCAGGGACATTTTGGCTACACAAGCATGAGGAAGCAGACACCTTGCGGTTATGGAGCACAACAACATTCTGGCTCTCCATGGAGGAGGTGGTGTGGGGGTGCTTTGCTAGTGGTACTGTCTGTGATTTATTTAGAATTCAAGGCACACTTAACCAGCATGGCTACCACAGCATTCTGCAGTGATACTCCATCCCATCTGGTTTGCACTTAGTGTGAATATCATTTGTTTTTCAATGGGACAATGACCAACACACCTCCAGGATGTGTAAGGGCTATTTGACCAAGGAGAGTGATGGAGTGCTGCATCAGATGACCTGTCCTCCACAATCGCCCGACCTAAACCCAATTGAGATGGTTTGGGATGAGTTGGACCGCAGAGTGAAGGAAACGCAGCCAACAAGTGCTCGACATATGTGGAAACTCCTTCAAGACTGTTGGAAAAGCATTCCAGGTGAAGCTGGTTAAGAGAATGCCAAGAGTGTGCAAAGCTGTCATCAAGGCAAAGGGTGGCTACTTTGAAAAATCTCAAATATAAAATACATTTTGATTTGTTTAACACCTTGTTGGTTACTACATGATTCCATATGTGTTATTTCATAGTTTTGATGTCTTCACTATTCTACAATGTAAAAATAAAGAAAAGCCCTTGAATGAGTAGGTGTGATCCTGTTGATTGCATGTTGATTAGTTTCAGTGCTATCTGGGTTGTTAATTGGATTCGCCCAGAAGTTCTTGATTTATAGTTTATTTGTATTGTACATTTTAATTATTTGTGTACTTGTTTGACATTTTACTACACAGTGTTAGGATATAGTAGCATGAGCTTTCGCTATAACAGCTGCTAAACTGTGTAAGAGACCAATAAACTTTTTTTTAATTTAACTAGATTTTTTATTTCCGAAAGAGATGGCTTACTATTGTATAAATGTCTCGTACAAAATTGTCTTTATCCACTCATGTAAAGACAGGGAGTGAAACTTTCTCCTGGTGTTCCATAACTTAATTTTATAGACCTGAACTCGACAGATATTATGGCTGAAGTTCCATATGCGAGCATGTATCAGTGTGACACTGTTTACCTTCCGCAAAAATGGAACCGTAGTATACTAGCCATCAGTGGGTGAATGTTGTGTTTATATTACTTAAAAATACAAAGATAAAAAATATATATAGAAATATCAAATATGTTAAGTACACATTAAGTAATGTAGGAATTATATCTAAAACCTTCCTACTTTTAGATTTTTATCGTCAGAGGTTGTATAGAAACCAAGTAATGTGTACCCATGTTTTCTGTCGGACGATGCAGACTAAAGGACCGAGTTGCGGTGGGAGGAAAAGATGGCGCTGTCCATGTTAAGAGGTTGTTACCGTAGCAGGCCGCCTTCAGTACTGATTCGTTTCTTGAAACCTGATCACGTTGTGCAGCCCCAGTCCAACAAGACTACTCGCCTGGCTCCAACTTTGTCCGTTGGTGTCATTTCCACAGTCCGATCTTACAGCTCTGATCGAGGTGGAGGTAAACAAAACCAGAAGGTGGTTGTGGTTGGCATCCCCAACCCTTTCATATGGTTTCGAACCCGAATATACTATTTTTTGATTCGGGTTTATTTTGACAAGGAATTCAAAATCGAAGAATTCACAGAGGGATCTAAACAGGTAGGTAGGATACAGTCCGTGGAATAAGTAGTCTCTAGCTAGTTAGACCAGAAATACTTAATTTCTTATTAAAGTATGCTTGACTAATACCACAGCTTGCCAAGAGAAACAACGTGGGCGTTACTGCAAGCTAAGTTTTGTACACAATCCAGTTCTTGTGAAATGTTTGACTGTTTCCCCTTCTAATCATGAACAGTTGAACTGGTTCCTTAGTGCATCTTACATAATTGTTACGTTGTGTTATAGCTCAAATATAATATGTTGTTGCAGGCATTCTCCCATGTTTCAAGACTGTTGTCAGGGAGTCAATTTGAGTCTCTTGAAGGTCTGGTTGCTAAAGACGTGAGTATTATATTCTCAGACATTTTTGCACAAGTCATTTCAGTGTAGAATTGATAGGAGAGCTGCTAGTGGGTTGGGGGGTGGCAGCCAGCCCTAGCGGTTGAGAACATTGTAACCAAAAGGTTGCTGGTTCAAATCCTCAAGCTGACTAGGTCAAAAATATGCCAATGTGCCCTTGTGCAAAGCACTTAACCCTGATAGCTTCTGTAAGTCATTCTGGATACTAGCGTCTGTTAAATTAGGGGTTCCTAAGCTTTTTCACTCAAGCCCCCCCCTTCCAGCATTGGGGAACATCCTCCGCCCCCCTTCCAGCATTAGGGGAACATCTTCTCCCCACGTCAGTTTCTATGGGCACAACCACTCTTCATGACACAAACTGTTCACACCCCTCTGTTTTTTTTCTTTCTTTCTTGCAATTCTATACATTTTGCCTTGTCTAATGTGTATTCATGTGATATTTGAGTGACTCAAATATTACAACATAATCTATGGGCTAAATGTCGCTGACATGGGCTAGTTCATCTAGACATTTCTTACAAGTTATAAATGTCTCTTTAAGGCAGGGTTTCCCAAACTCAGGGCCGAGTTTGGAAAAGCCTGCTCTAAGGTGTGCAATGACTGACATGACGAGAGGAAAACTGACGATGCACTACCCAATTTTGAAATTGCAACTATTACAGCTTTCAGGGGTAGGTTGTTAGCCGGACTGCCGAACTACTGTGCTAAATAACTAAAATATAAATGTATACCACGTTATCTGCAGGCATTAGGCCCTTTCTCATATTTCCTCTCTGCATTTTCTCCCTCACAGCTGATTGCAAAACTGGAAGAGAAATGTGCTCTGCTCCCTCCCAGCCACCTGCAAGCACTTTCTGCTGATCCGGAAGACTTGATGTACACAACACCAGGGGATGTTGGCATCTGTTATGATGATGATGGTAAGAGCCAGGTTATATCTACACAGCAAAAAACAACACACTAAACCACCTACTCCTTTACTATGACTGATCATTTCTGATGTCAACAGTCAGTAATATGTTAACTAAATGTGGGTGGATTCCAATAAAATTATGTATTTCCTTTTGTATAGACTTCGATTGCATATCTGTAAGAATTGAATAAGTGATTGGATTAGTAAGCACTGTGCCATTACATTTCAGATTGACAAATGGGAGCTCATCAAGGGAAGGAAATTAGTTATCACAGTAGTCTCATTCACCAGAGCCTGTATGCCTGGTGTGCAATAAATGCATTTGCCATAAGAACTGAATGACCTGGCATAGGCGTTTTTAGGGCTGGCACTATTACCGTGTAACTGACGTTTATGGATGAAAACTGTCCTGAAAATAAAATTATATTATTTTTTTTCCTTTATTTAACCAGGCAAGTCAGTTAAGAACAAATTCTTATTTTCAATGACGGCCTAGGAACAGTGGGTTAACTGCCTGTTCAGGGGCAGAACGACAGATTTGTACCTTGTCAGCTCGGGGATTTGAACTTGCAACCTTCCGGTTCCTAGTCCA
The DNA here is from genome assembly GCF_018296145.1 of Oncorhynchus tshawytscha. Lineage (NCBI taxonomy): Eukaryota > Metazoa > Chordata > Actinopteri > Salmoniformes > Salmonidae > Oncorhynchus > Oncorhynchus tshawytscha. Next base: position 37,212,500 of record NC_056431.1, read on the forward strand.
ACGCTCTAACCACTAGGCTACCCTGCCACCCATTGGGAACCGCAGGTGGGAATTTTGATCTGGTTACATGTACATTGAACAACACAGCAGCTTTTCAGCATGCTTTGTTATTTCTGTATAACAAAAAAATAAACGACGAATTTGTTATGTTGTTATTACGTAAATATTGACTCGGAGTATGGCTGCCTGGTATTGTGATGCAATGATTTCCATGGTAATGTAAATATTCATTCAAATTATGTTAACATGGCTCATGCAATGACATTTATTTTTTGTAAGGTCAAGTAAGTTGAATCAACAAATCACAGCATATTGATGGGTACACTTCCTGCTTTTACATCTTGATTTTAATCATCCAAAATTCTATGACTGTCACAGCCCTACTGTAGGCGTTTTGTTGTTGTTACAAAAACATTCATCTCTATTCTTTCAGGGCGGAAGTTTGTCAGTATTCTGATGAGGTACTGGTATCTAACAAGTGCCCGGTTGCCTGAGGAATCATTGGAGGGAACACGCATCTTTCAGGTGGCCATAGGTGGTGAGGGTGAGCCAGAGACTAAGAGATTGCTCACAGCGAACTATGAGTGAGTTTTTTGTTTGTTATTGTTGCTAAAGTATAATGTTCACAGTTGATTTAATGGTCTGCAGTTGGAAGTGGCTGTGATAAAGCAATTCAAGTATCTCTCTGACAAATAGAAAGCATTAAGTCTGCAAACAGTCTTAGATCCTAGATCTGTTCCCAAGGAAACAACTACCTGCAGTAACCTCCTTTGCATGACTGTCAAGTGTCTCACGTGCTTAATGTTTACACTTCCTGTTTAACAACCCTTTTATCCATCATGGCTTTTTGCAGATTCCAAAGGGAGTTTACTAAGGGGGTGCCGCCGGACTGGACCATCACCAGGATAGAGCACTCCAAGCTGCTGGATTAAACTGGGATTGTGAATGGAGATTATAGGGGGAAATGGAGAGTAGTAGAGAGACATAGAATGGAAGACCATCCTTCTTCCTGACCCTACAAGAATATCCCCCTAACTGCTAAAATCTTGAGATGCTCCTCAGGAGCAAAATAGCTCTCAAAACTCAAGACCAGAAAATATATGGGGAATATTCAGGGCAAACTTTCTATCTGCCAGAAGTCACATACTATCCACTGTAGAAAAAGAGCAAAATTCAAACATGTCTGTTCATAATTGTACTACTATACGGAAGTCTGTGTAAGACCAGGTTGTTGAGTTTTTTTGCCCTTGTCTCAGCAAGCACCGCAATCAGTGGTCAAAACTAGGCTTTGTCAGTTCTGCCTCTAAGGCCTGAGATTCATTATTTTGTTTAATGGGGAGGGTAGACAAGGGGCATACAGACAGTGTGAAAATTAGCTCTGTATTGAGATTCACCATATTGAGATTCTGTCTTCGATCTGCTGCTGTCCACGCTTTGGTGTCTTCAAGTAGAGCGTGCACACAGACTGAAGAAAATGTCACACTTTCTGTTTAGGTTTCAGATGTAAACAAAACAAAATGATGATAATTCAAGCATGCCCTGAGCAAACCTTTCTCAAACCTCCTTGTACTCTTGCTTTCACACACTCAATAGTTATGTAGAGAGGATGAATTCCAACTATGCCATAAAAATTACTATAGCTACTGTTTCCATTTCTTGAGATGTGCTCTGTCACCAGAATAGTCCATCTGAACATAAGTGATAACCAATTACTGTTGGTGACTGAAAGTATACAGTTGAAGTTGGAAGTTTACATACATTTAGGTTGGAGTCATTAAAAACTTGTGTTTCAACCACTCCACACATTTCTTGTTAACAAACTATAGTTTTGGCAAGTCGGTCAGGACATCTACTCTGTGCATGACACAAGTAATTTTTCCAACAATTGTTTACAGACAGATTATTTCACTTATAATTCACTGTATCATAATTCCCGTGGGTCAGAAGTTTACATACACTAAGTTGACTGTCTTTAAACAGCTTGGAAAATTCCAGAAAAGGATGTCATGGCTTTAGAAGCTTCTGATAGGCTAATTGACATCATCTTAGTCAATTGGAGTTGTACCTGTGGATGTATTTAAAGGCCTACCTTCAAACTCAGTGCCTCTTTGCTTGACATCATGGGAAAATCAAAAGAAATCAGCCAAGACCTCAGACATTTTTTTTTGTAGACCTCCACAGGTCTGGTTCATCCTTGGGAGCAATTTCCAAACGCCTGAATGTACCACGTTCATCTGCACAAACAATAGTACTCAAGTATAAACACCATGGGATCATGCAGCCGTCATACCGCTCAGTAAGGAGACGCGTTCTGTCTCCTAGAGATTAACGTACTTTTGTGCGAAAAGTGCAAACCACAGCAGAGGACCTTGTGAAGATACTGGAGGAAACCGGTACAAAAGTATCTATGTCCACAGTAAAATTAGTCCTATATCAACATAACCTGAAAGGCCGCTCAGCAAGAAAGAAGCCACTGCTCAAAAGCTGCCATAAAAAAGCCAGACTACGGTTTGCAACTGCACATGGGGACAAAGATTGTACTTTTTGGAGAAATGTCCTCTGGTCTGATGAAAAACAAAATAGAACTGTTTGGCCATAATGACCATCATTATGTTTGGAGGAAAAAGGTGGAGGCTTTCAAGCCAAAGAACCCCATCCCAACCGTGAAGCACGGGGGTGGCAGCATCATGTTGTGAGGGTGCTTTGCTGCAGGAGGGACTGGTGCACTTCACAAAATAGATGGCATCACGAGGAAAGAAAATTATGTGGATATATTGAAGCAACATCTCAAGACATCAGTCAGGAAGTTACAGCTTGGTCGCAAATCGGTCTTCCAACTGGACAATGACCCCAAGCATACTTCCAAAGTTGTGGCAAAATGGCTTAAGGACAACAAAGTCCAGGTATTGGAGTGGCCATCACAAAGCTCTGATCTTAATCCTATAGAAAATTTGTGGGCAGAACTGAAAAAGCGTGTGTGATCAAGGAGGCCTAGAAACCTGATTCAGTCACACCAGCTCTGTCAGGGGTAATGGGCCAAAATTCATTGTGGGAAGCTTCTGGAAGGCTACCTGAAACGTTTGACCCAAATTAGACTATTTAAAGGCATTGCTACCAAATACTAATGGAGTGTATGTAAACTTCTGACCTACTGGGAATGTGATGAAATAAATAAAAGCTGAAATAAATTATTCTCTATGATTATTCTGACATTTCACATTCTTAAAATAAAGTGGTGATCCTAACTGACCTAAGACAATTACTTTTTACTAGGATTAAAAGTCAGGAATTGTGAAAAACTGAGTTTAAATATATTTGGCTAAGGTGTATGTAAATTTCCCACTTCAACTGTATGTTTCTTCTTTTGTACAGTGAGTACTCTTTTGTGTGCACATGACTAGTAGTGATGCGATTGCATTCCCACTGACTCACATGAAAGTGTGTGTGTGTGTGTCAGTAGAAAACTACTCTCAGTCCATTGTGCAATTGTCTTTGGCAGTCACTCATTGTTATAAATCAATTAACATTTTAGTGAAATTATTATGTTGAAATGTGTTTTGTGCTTTCCCTCCCAAAACATATACACTGAAGTTTGGTAAACATGCAACATACATGTTAATATTATATATATCAAGATAATATGGTTTACATATGATTCAAATCAAATTTATTTATAAAGCCCTTCTTACATCAGCTGATATCTCAAATTGCTGTACAGAAACCCAGCCTAAAACCCCAAACAGCAAGCAATGCAGGTGTAGAAGCACGGTGGCTAGGAAAATCTCCCTAGAAAGGCCAGAAACTAGGAAGAAACCTAGAGAGGAACCAGGCTATGAGGGGTGGCCAGTCCTCTTCTGGCTGTGCCGGTGGAGATTATAACAGAACATGGCCAAGATGTTCGAATGTTCATAGATGACCAACAGAGTCAAATAATAATAAATAATCCAATTTTATTGGTCACATATACATATTTAGCAGATATTATTGTTTGTGTAGCAAAATGCATGTGTTCTTGTCCAACGGTGCAGTATAATAACAATTCACAACAATACACACATCTCAAAGTAAAATAATGGAATTAAGAAATATATAAATATTAGAACGAGCAATGTTGAAGAGCCCTGCAGTTGCGGAAGGTGCAGTTGCAGTACCAGGCAGTGATACCCCCAACAGTTACCACAGCCGTTACCATTGGCTATATCGTAAATATTCATGAAAGAAAATATAATTTAACATTTAAGTTGCATTTTTAAAAATCCCTATCAAAATCATTTTTGTTTTGTTTTAATGGCTGCGTCTAAATCCATCGCATGCCTTCTGCATCTCTGGTGTTTGTCAGACCAGGAGGCATCCAGAAAAGCGGTCTTCACACGAAAACATCTGTAGCGTCCAAACTGTTTGGGCTACAAAAATGTGACCCTTTTATGGAAAGATGAGACTCTCACGAACACAGTGGAGTTCTCCGTTCTGCTCTACGACCCCCAGAAGTGTCACAGGAATAGTCTGAAGTCGGTACCACTGATCTGCCAACTTCTGTCTGTAGCGTCCAAACTGTTGTCTACCCCATCATCAGAAGTTGAGACTCACTAACACATACAGTAGATGGGCTATGTACAGGTGCAGTAATCTATGAGCTGCTCTGACAGCTGGTGCTTAAAGCTAGTGAGGGAGATAAGTGTTTCCAGTTTCAGAGATTTTTGTAGTTCATTCCAGTCATTGGCAGCAGAGAACTGGAAGGAGAGGTGGCCAAAGGAAGAATTGGTTTTGGGGGTGACCAGAGAGATATACCTGCTGGAGCGCGTACTACTGGTGGGTGCTGCTATGGTGACCAGCGAGCTGAGATAAGGGGGACCTTTACCTAGCAGGGTCTTGTAGATGACCTGGAGCCAGTGGGTTTGGCGACGAGTATGAAGCGAGGGCCAGCCAATGAGAGCGTACAGGTCGCAGTGGTGGGTATTATGTGGGGCTTTGGTGACAAAACGGATGGCACTGTGATAGACTGCATCCAATTTATTGAGTAGGGTATTGGACGCTATTTTGTAAATGACATCGCCGAAGTCGAGGATCGGTAGGATGGTCAGTTTTACGAGGGTATGTTTGGCAGCATGAGTGAAGGATGCTTTGTTGCGAAATAGGAAGACAATTCTAGATTTAACTTTGGATTGGAGTCAGAACCGTCCAGAGTAGTTATGTTGGACAGGCGGGCAGGTGCAGGCAGCGATCGGTTGAAGAGCATGCATTTAGTTTTACTTGGAGGCCACGGAAGGAGAGTTGTATGGCATTGAAGCTCGTCTGGAAGGTTGTTAACACAGTGTCCAAAGAAGGGCCAGTAGTATACAGAATGGTGTCGTCTGCGTAGAGGTGAATCAGAGACTCACCAGCAGCAAGTGCAACATCATTGATGTATACAGAGAAGAGAGTCGGTCCAAGAATTGAAACCGGTGGCACCCCCATAGAGACTGCCAGAGGAACGGACAACAGGTCCTCCCGTTTGACACACTGAACTCTATCAGCGAAGTAGTTGGTGAACCAGGCGAGGCAATCATTTGAGAAACCAAGGCTGGTGAGTCTGCCGATGAGGATGTGGTGATTGACAGAGTCGAAAGCCTTGGCCAGGTCAATGAATACAGCTGCACAGTATTGTTTCTCATCGATGGCGGTTAAGATATCGTTTAGGACCTTGAGCGTGGCTGAGGTGCACCCATGACCAACTCTGAAACCAGATTGCATAGAGGAGAAGGTATGGTGGGATTCGAAATGTTCGGTAATCTGTTTGTGGACTTGGCTTTCAAAGACCTTAGAAAGGCAGGGTAGGATAGATATAGGTCTGTAGCAGTTTGGGTCAAGAGTTTCCCCCCTTTGAAGAGGGGGATGACCACAGCTGCTTTCTAATCTTTGGGAATCTCAGACGACACGAAAGAGAGGTTGAACAGGCTAGTAATAGGGTGGCAACAATTTCGGCAGATCATTTTAGAAAGAAAGGCTCCAGATTGTCTAGCTCGGCTGATTTGTAGGGGTCCAGATTTTGCAGTTCTTTCAGAACATCAGCTGACTGGATTTGGGAGAAGGAGAAATGGGGAAGGCTTGGGCGAGTTGCTGTGGGGGGTGCAGAGCTATTGACCGGGGTAGGGGTAGCCAGGTTGAAAGCATGCCCAGCCGTATAAAAATGCTTATTGAAATTCTAAATTATAGTGGATTTATTGGTGGTGACAGTGTTTCCTATCTTCAGTGCAGTGGGCAGCTGGGAGGAGGTGTGGACTTTACAGTGTCCCAGAACTTTTTTGAGTTTGTGTTGCAGGAAGCAAATTTCTGCTTGATAAAGCTAGCCTTGGCTTTTCTAACTGCCTGTGTATATTGGTTTCTAGCTTCCCTGAAAAGTTGCATATCACGGGGGCTGTTCGATGCTAATGCAGAACACCACAGGAGGTTTTTGTGTTGGTTAAGGGCAGTCATGTTTGGAGAGAACCCAGGGCTATATCTGTTCCTGGTTCTAAATTTCTTGAACGGGGCATGCTTATTTAAGATGGTGAGAAAGGCATTTTAAAAAAAATAACCAGGCATCCTCTACTGATGGGATGAGATCAATATCCTTCCAGAATACCCCAACCAGGTCGATTAGTAAGGCCTGCTATATATATATATATATATATATATATATATATATATATATATATATATACACTGCTCAAAAAGATAAAGGGAACATTAAAATAACACATCCTAGATCTGAATGAATGAAATATTCTTATTAAATACTTTTTTCTTTACATAGTTGAATATGCTGACAACAAAATCACACAAAATTATCAATGGAAATCAAATTTATCAACCCATGGAGGTCTGGATTTGGAGTCGCACTCTAAATTAAATTGGAAAACCACACTACAGGCTGATCCAACTTTGATGTAATGTCCATAAAACAAGTCAAAATGAGGCTCAGTAGTGTGTGTGGCCTCCACGTGCCTGTATGACCTCCCTACAACGCCTGGGCATGCTCCTGATGAGGTGGCGGATGGTCTCCTGAGGGATCTCCTCCCAGACCTGGACTAAAGCATCCGCCAACTCCTGGCCAGTCTGTGGTGCAACGTGGCGTTGGTGGATGGAGTGAGACATGATCTCCCAGATGTGCTCAATTGGATTCAGGTCTGGGGAACGGGCGGGCCAGTCCATAGCATCAATGCCTTGCTCTTGCAGGAACTGCTGACACACTCCAGCCACATGAGGTCTAGCATTGTCTTGCATTAGGAGGAACCCAGGGCCAACCGCACCAGCATATGGTCTCACAAGGTGTCTGAGGATCTCATCTCGGTACCTAATGGCAGTCAGGCTACCTCTGGTGAGCACATGGAGGGCTGTGCGGCCCCCCAAAGAAATGCCACCCCACACCATGACTGACCCACCGCCAAACCGGTCATGCTGGAGGATGTTGCAGGCAGCAGAACGTTCTCCACGGCGTCTCCTGACTCTGTCACATCTGTCACATGTGCTCAGTGTGAACCTGCTTTCATCTGTGAAGAGCACAGGGTGCCAGTGGCGAATTTGCCAATCTTGGTGTTCTCTGGCAAATGCCAAACGTCCTGCACGGTGTTGGGCTGTAAGCCCAACCCCCACCTGTGGACGTCAGGCCCTCATACCACCCTCATGGAGTCTGTTTCTGACCGTTTAAGCAGACACATGCACATTTGTGGCCCGCTGGACGTCATTTAGCAGGGCTCTGGCAGTGCTCCTCCTTGCACAAAGGCGGAGGCAGCTGTCCTGCTGCTGGGTTGTTGCCCTCCTCCGGCTTCCTCCACGTCTCCTGATGTACTGGCCTGTCTCCTGGTAGCGCCTCCATGCTCTGGACACTACGCTGACAGACACAGCAAACCTTCTTGCCACAGCTCGCATTGATGTGCCATCCTGGATGAGCTGCACTACCTGAGCCACTTGTGTGGGTTGTAGACTCCGTCTCATGCTACCACTAGAGTGAAAGCACCGGCAGCATTCAAAAGTGACCAAAACATCAGCCAGGAAGCATAGGAACTGAGAAGTGGTCTGTGGTCACCACCTGCAGAACCACTCCTTTATTGGGGGTGTCTTGCTAATTGCCTATAATTTCCACCTGTTGTCTATTCCATTTGCGCAACAGCATGTGAAATTTATTGTCAATCAGTTTTGCTTCCTAAGTGGACAGTTTGATTTCACAGAAGTGTGATTGACTTGGAGTTACATTGTGTTGTTTAAGTGTTCCCTTTATTTTTTTGAGCAGTGTATATAAACTGAACGTTTTAACAGCTTAGTTGAAATTGAAAGGCTAATTTATTCAACATAAATAGCGAGGCGATGTCGATGTAATACGTTGTATTTCAAGTCTTACCTTCAAACTCAGTGCCTCTTTGCTTGACCATGGGAAAATCAAAAGAAAACAACCAAGACCTCAGAACAAAAATTGTAAACCTCCACAAGTCTGGTTCATCATTGGGAGCAATTTCCAAACGCCTGAAGGTATCACGTTCATCTGTACAAACAATAGTAACAAGTAAAAACACCATGGGACCACGCAGCCATCAAAACCCTCAGGAAGGAGACACGTTCGGTCTCCTAGAGATGAACGTACTGTGGCGCGAAAAGTGCAAATCAATCCCAGAACAACAGCAAAGGACCTTGTGAAGATGCTGGAGGAAACAGGTACAAAAGTATTTATATCCACAGTAAAACGAGCCCTGTATCAACATAACCTGAAAGGCCCCTTGAGCAAGGAAGAAGCCACTGCACCAAAACCGTCATAAAAAAGCCAGACTACGGTTTGCAACTGCACGTGGGGACAAAGATCGTACATTTTGGAGAAATGTCCTCTGGTCTGATGAAACAAAAATAGAACTGTTTGGCCATAATAACCATCGTTATGCTTTCAAGCCAAAGAACCCCATCCCAACCGTGAAGCACGGGGGTGGCAGCATCGTGTTGTGGGGGTGCTTTGCTGCAGGAGGGACTGGTGCATCTCACAATGTAGATGGCATCATGAGGAACGAAAATTATGTGGATATATTGAAGCAACATCTCAAGACATTAGTCATGAAGTTGAAGCTTGGTCGCAAATGGGTCTTCGAAATGAACAATGACCCCAAGCGTACTTAGTTGTGGCAAAATGGTTTAAGGACACCAATGTCAAGGTATTGAAGTGGCCATCACAAAGCCCTGACCTCAATCCCATAGAATTTTGGGGGGGCAGAACTGAAAAGCATGTGCGAGCAAGGCCTACAACCCTGACTCAGTTACACCAGCTCTGTCAGGAGGAATGGCCCGAAATTCACCCAATTTATTGTGGGAAGCTTTTGGAAGGTTACCCAAAAGGTTTTACCCAAGTTTAACAATTTAAAGGCAATGCTACCAAATACTAATGGAGTGTATGTAAACTTCTGACCCACTGGGAATGTGATGAAAGAAATAAAAGCTGAAATAAATCATTCTTTCTGTTATTATTCTGACATTTCACATTCTTAAAATAAAGTGGTGATCCTAACTGACTGTAAACATGGTAATTTCACTAGGATTAAATGTAAGGAATTGTGAAAAAACTGAGTTTAAATGTATTTGGCTAAGGTGTATGTAAACTTCCTACTTCAACCGTATATACTGAGATCATGTGACAGATCATGTGACACTTAGATTGCACACAGGTGGACTTTATTTAACAAATTATGTGACTTATGAAGGTAATTGGTTGCACCAGATTTTATTTAGGGGCTTCATAACAAAGGGGGTGAATGCATATGCATGCACAATTTTGCATACATTTTTTTTAACTACATTTTTTTCATTTCACTTCACCAATTTAGACATTTTTGTGTATATCCATTACATGGAATCCAAATAAAATTATATTTAAATTACAGGTTGTAATGCAACAAAAACAGAAAAACGCCAAGGGGGATGAATATTTTTGCAAAGCACTGTAAAGAAGGCCATTTTTGTTTGTTTTTACCTTAAGGTTTGCAAATACCCACACACAACACACTTGCTATGACTATGTGTTGGTGTTTTTTAAATATTATGTTTGATTTTGTGTTTTGCTCCCCTGACCATCCGCTCAAGAACAAATCGGCCCGCTGCTGAATCTAGTTGATGATCCCTTGTTTTGAACGTTTTCTCACCACCAAACATGGTCGAGAGAGGAAGTCCAGTCATGGGTTGTGGGAGAGGATGGAGCAAGGTGAAACTGGGCCAACATTCTGCTAATTTTCTCAATACATTTTTCTGTTCCCAAATCTACAATCTGTTACGAACACAGTGCACTGAACTTTATAGACTTGATGCTTTGCCAGAGTTTTAAAGAATAGCGTTGTTTGGGACTGCAAGGTTGAATTGAGTTTGTTCACACACGCACTTCACAGAGGTGTTCCAATCAGGTATCAAGGTAAGACACAGATGCAGACCTTGTCGAAGTAACAATGTGTATTACAGCAACCGGGGCAAAGGTACAGGACAGCAGGCAGGCTCAGGGTCAAGTCGGACAGAGGTCAGCAATCCAGAGGCGGGGCAAAGGTACAGGACGGCGTGCAGGGTCAGGGGCAGGGGCAGGCAGAGTGGTCAGGCGGGTGGGTACAGGGTCAGGACAGGCAAGGGTCAAAAACTAGGAGGACGAGTAAAGAGAGACTGGGGAAAAGCAGGAGTTGACACAAAATGCTGGTTGGCTTGACATACAAAATGAACTGGCAACAGACAAATAGAGAACACATATAAATACACGGGATAATGGGGAAGATGGGTGACACCTGGAGGTCGGTGGAGACAATCATAAAGACAGGTGAAACAGATCAGGGTGTGACAGTTCCCTAATAATTAAATATGCAAATATATGCTTACAACATGCCAATAGGATCTTGCTAGCTTGTGCTGAGCTTTGCCCACCTCCTTGCCTGTTCTGCCCACTATGTTTAATTTCCTCCCACTGAATCGAAGAATGAAAGATGGCGGAAACAGAGGTTGAAGTGAATTCTGAATACCATGGAGGTAGAATCAAGGAGAATTGGAGTATTATCCAAAAGAATGGAAAACAGAGCAAAGTAGTGTACAGTGATGAGAAGGATCCTTCGTATCTAGTTGGAGTACGGTATGTTAATGAGGAGCAGCTGAGCAGAGTACCAATCTTGAAGAAACCATTTATGAGTTATCCAAACTGGGGGAGAGTGTGCTGTGATGATCACCAGAGGCAGGCTTGTTTAGATTTTTATGTGCTTCTGTGGAAGGAACATGCGTTGTGTCTTAACCGATTTGATAAGTTTGAAGTGTCGTGTGTGTTTCTTTGAAACAGGGCACCTGTCCTTGTGGGAAGTCAATTTAAAAGAGATTAAAAATATTCCCGGAGTGATTGAAGCACGCCGGATGAATTGTGTGGTGAATAGTGAAAAAGTGAATCTGTTCTTTTGTTTTTTGATATGGAGTCTTTCCCTACTCAAGTGCAGTTAGGGTTTATTATCTATAGAGTCAGAGCATGTATCCCAAGACCAATGCAGTGTGATCATTGTAAAGCTTTTGGTCATTTATCAAGTATTTGCAGAAGGGAGAAGTCTATATGTCCAAGTTGTGGAAAAGATCATATTATGTGTTATGGTGATGAATATGTGACAAGTTGCAATTGCGGTGGGAACCATGAAGCAACGTCTTTCAAATGCCCCACAAGGGTGAAAGGGAATGAGGTGGCCAAAGGTTGTACAGTCTTTCATATGCAACAGCTGTGAAAACCATTGAGGGTTTGCATGGTGCACCAGAAGAGTTTACGGTAGTGGATCGGTCTACACTGCAGGCTGCAGGGGTTGCCTTTCACCAGCAGGATCTGGACATTTGAAAGATTAAGAAGGTGGACTTTGTGGCCTTTATAGCTATGGTAATTAATGGCACTGCCAAGGTGGAGAGAAGGTCCAGGAAGATAGTAATCATAGTGGATGCGGCGGAGCAGTTGCTGGGGCTGAAAGATTTCTCAGCGAAGGAGTTACATGGAATATTGGGTGTGCTACCTTTTATAAAGCGAGGGATCGCGTATAGGTGTGTGGGAGAGGGAGTGGAACAGGAGTATGTAGTGGTAGAGGTGTGGTTGATAGGGGGGAATATGGTAATAGTGAACTTTTACAACCCGTGTAAGAGACTGGAGTTGCTGGCCCTTGGGAATGTAGAAGGTCAAGATAGGAGACGGGTAATGTGGTGTGGGGATTTTAATGCTCATAGTACGCTCTGGGGATGGTTACGGACTGATATAAATGGACAAGTGTTGGAGGAACTACTGGATGAGAAAGGGCTTGTTAGTCTTAATGATGACCGGGGAACCAGGATTGATCCAGTAACTGGAAATGAACCTGCTCTGGATCTTACTTTGATTTCAAGTTCAACGGCAGGCAGATGGAGTTAGGAGGTTTCGGAGGAATCTACAGTGGGTAGTGATCACTATACTATCATGTGTACTGTAGGAATGAGGGAGGAAGAATCAGAAGGAAAGGGATTGAGGAGATGAATATTTGGGAAAGTGGAGCGGGGTCAGTTTCAGGAGTGAACAGAAGCTGTCCCAGGTAGATCTTAATTCAGATATAGAAACAGTCAATGAGGGAATAAGAGGAGCAATAATAGGGTCTGTAAGGCAAGTGATTCCTATGGGTACAGGGGGGAGAAAGAGTAACACAGTCCCCTGGTGGAGTGAAGAGTGTAGAGAGGCAGTGAAAAGTAGGAACAGCGCTTTCAGAATGTTGCACAAGCAGTAGCAAGGAGGATCATTAGGACAGCTAAGAGGGAGTATTGGTGCCGGTTCTGTGGAAACATAGGCCGGACCACTCCTGTGGGAGAGGTATGGGGGATGATTAAGAGGATGAGTGGGGTCAGAAGAGATTGGGATATCCTTGTGCTGAAAAGTGGGGAGATTGTTGCAGTGAGAGATGTTAGCCCAGGCATTTGTAATGGTGCACACATCAAAGAATCTGACAGAACTACAGGCCGATAGCGTTGACATCTCATTAGGGATGCGCGATATATCGGTGAACATATTGGAATTGGCCGATATTAGCTAAAAATGTCAACATCAATATCGGTGCATACCTATATAACGTAGATACATTTAAAAAATATGTTTTTATTTAACTAGGCAAGTCAGTTAAGAACAAATTCTTATTTACAATGACGTCCCGGACGACGCTGGGCCAATTGTGCACCGCCCTATGGGACTCCCAATCATGGCCAGATGTGATACAGCCTGGATTCAAACCAGGGACTGTAGTGCACTGAGATGCAGTGCCTTAGACCTCTGCGTCCATGTGTGTGTGTGTGTGTTAACTATTTAGCTGTACTAGAATGCTTAAAAGGCCACACTTTTTAAAAATCAGTTATCGGTATCGTATTTTTGGCAAGGAAAATATTGGATATTGGTATCGGTCAAAATTGTCAAATCGGTGCATCACTACATCTCATGTATGTAAACCTATGGAAAGGATGATTATAGAAAGGCTGACTTACTTTCTGGAGAGTAGAGGACTAATGTCACCAGATCAAAGTGGGTTCAGGAAAGGCAAGGGAACGATGGATCCTATACTGTGAGTCAAGTCATACGGAAGGCACAGGAAAATAAGGAGGTGGTGGTAGCCGTTTTCTTTGATGTAGAGAAGGCTTATGATATGCTGTGGAAGGAAGGCCTACTTATCAAGCTGGATAAATCAGGACCTCCCCAGTGGTAGTGATGAAGGTAGAGTTGGGAGAGATGCGGTTAAAGTTAAGAAGACAACAGCTAGCCATGACATATTGGGTAAATCTACAAGGACTTAAGTTTACACATCCTACAAAAAAGGTGCTCCTAGAGTGCTGGGAAAGTGAACAAAATCTGAATACAAGCTTTTGGTGGATAGGCAATTGCATGGCGAGAGAGGTGGGGCTGTTTGGGAGGGAGTGTAGCCCACCTTGGTGTCTCCCTCAACCAGTGATAGAGCTAGGGTTGCTTGTGAGGGTAAGAGATGTTGAGGAAAGAGTAGATTCAGTTGTAAGTGAACATTTAAGGACACAATACTATGCTTTCTAGAATATATTCATAAGATGGACCTAAGGACCCTAAAACAGGGAGGAGAGCAGCAACAACACAATGGAGTTGTTGGCCATACTATTGGCTGCCGAGTGTGTGGAGGAGGTGAGGCCAGACAGGTTAGTCATCTGCTCTGACTCCTGTGCAGCACTTATGAGCTTAAATGCATGTGTGTCTCAGAGCAGACAGGATGTATTGTATGAGGTTTTGCATTGTTTGAATAGGGTGAAAAAGATTGTGATGTTCCTCTGGGTACCAGCTCATGTGGGAGTAGAGGGAAATGATAAAATGGATAGTATTGCCAAGCCTAAACATCCTAATGTTGAGATGGAATTGTCAATCAGTAAAGCAGAAGCCAAGGGATTAATAAGAACAGTGGTTCAAAATAAGTGGCAAGTGTTGTGGGAGAGGGAGCGTAAGGGAAGACATCTGTATAAGATCCAGGAACAGGTGGGGGCTGGGAGGTCCTCAGGCCCGAGGGAGGAAAGTGTAGTCACAAGGCTGGGACTGGGACACACAAGGCTAAATAGTACATTGAAAGTGGTGGGGAACCATCCGACTGGGAGGTGTGATCATTGTCAGGAGGAGATGAACACAAGGGAACATGTTCTATTTCAGTGCCAGAAATATGATGAGAGAAAGGGAGCGATTGTTATTAGATTTGAGGAGTAATGGGGTTGAAGAGCCAGGATTAAGTGAACTGCTGTGGAAATCTTCAGGGGATGTGGTATTTCATTGTGTATTTCGTTTCCTTCGGGAGACGAGAATATTGGGTAGGATTTAGACCTTCGCTCCACACTCCAGTCCAGTTGGAGGCGGTAATGCACCTTAAAGTTGGTTGCCAACCGCCTTATAGAAGAAGAAGAAGAAGAAGAAGAAGAAGAAGATCAGGTTTAACAGAGAGAGGGTTTGCAAAAGGAAAAATGGAAACAGTATACCTGTAAATAGACAAAAATCCGAAAGACAGTAGACATGAGAGTCGCCACTGTGGCCTTTTACGGGTGTGCACTGGGTCTTCTGGCGATGGGCCTGCGAGAAATGTTTTCGGGATTTGAAGAGAATAGGTGCACAATGACCTATATGTTCGAGTACCCCGAGTACCGGGTGAGTAGTTTGCCTATTGACCTCAAACAAATGGCACCGTGCGCGACTCGGTTTCGGTTCGGCGTAATCACTCGGCACTGTCAACAACACTCGGAACGTTGCTGCCAAATGCGTAACATTATTTTAGTGTCCATCCTTTTCAGGACTAGCTAGCATTCCCCCCTCCAGCTGTCAATGTCCAGCTGTGATTTTTAGAGCCATAATATGGATATGGCTAGCTATAAATTAGCCCATGGCCGATATATCATGCTGAAGCTCAAGCTACCTGTTGTCGTAAAGCACCTGCATATTATTAGGCTTCCAATTTCAACATCGCACCTCATGCATGATTTTCAGGACGATTTCCTTGTTGAGGGTGTCGACGGACTGTGTCATGCACACCTAGCTATGTTTCACATTTACCATGGAATTGTACATTATTTCTAGTACTAGCTGCAATAGAGAGGTGGCATGGTAGGCAGTTACTGTATGTTGAGGATGCTGAGTGAGTGTGTGTGTGTGTGTGGTGTCATTGTATGTTACATCAGGGCTCAGGAGATCACACCTTGTGTTGGAAGCTGCAGTTGATCCATGATAAGTACTATAAGGTGATTATTCCACCCATTGAGTGCCTGGCACAACCATATGGCCCTGTGTGGTCTGTCTGCGCTCACCATGGTGCTGATAAAATATGAAGAATTGGCCCAATCTATTAGAAGTAGCTATTATATGTATTACCCAAAATTGTTCTCGGTTCTGATTTGCTCAATCAAGAGTCAGTATCGGCCATGTGGTGCCACACCTCTCCTGTCGTTCATCAGCATGCACACACACACACACAACGATGCTTTCTCACTGTACTGTTTTTTCTTCTTCTCTGTGATGTGTTAATCTGCCTAGAAGTGTGGCTCAGCTGTTCCCAGCATATGGCTCTACCTCTAGGGAGGTGTGTGTGTATCCTTAGTGTGTTGTACTTTAGGCCCGGAGAGTACGAGTTCTATCAGGGATATGTGTGTCCTCACTATGTTTGTGTGTTGACAGCGTATTGCCCTGCCCCGACGCGTGGCCCGCCAGTACCCAGCGTATGGGCTTTACCTGTACGGAGAGGGCCAGTACGCTCAGGACACTCGCGGACTAAAACTAACCGGGGCCCCTGTTCTTTTCCTACCTGGAAACGCAGGCAGCTACAAACAAGGTGAGCCTCTATCAC
This sequence comes from Oncorhynchus tshawytscha, assembly GCF_018296145.1. Lineage (NCBI taxonomy): Eukaryota > Metazoa > Chordata > Actinopteri > Salmoniformes > Salmonidae > Oncorhynchus > Oncorhynchus tshawytscha. The sequence continues at coordinate 37,228,825 of NC_056431.1, forward strand.
CATTAACCAAACTCATCCACTTTTCAAACTTACTCGAATCGAACATACCCACTCAACTCAGATTAGGGAATATCACAAGTTTGCTCTCTCCATTGCTCTAACAATGGAAGCTAAGAATTTATAATGTACAATATCTGATTCGGTTGCATATTGTACATAGGCTGGTGAAAGTCTTGTATTTGAGAAATATCTTATGGAAGGGTTTCCCAACTGGCGGTGATTTTATTTTGTCCCCCAAGTTTTCTAAGCAAAAGAAATAAAAATAAAAATATATATCTATTGAATATATTTTGGACATCAAAATGCACTATGATGACCCAGAGGATGTCACTTGAAAGTATTAATTAATATGCTTGTTTCCAAAGGGGGGGGGAGTTGTGTGTGTGTGTGTGTGTGTGTAAAAACACTAGCAAATCAGCTCCAAGATTTTAATTCTGGAAATCTGTTCCAAAGTATTCCCACGCATAAGAGAGTTATACAGTGTGTGTTTGTGATCGTATACAAGGTTTCAAATGATTCTGTTTTAGTTAAATATTATATCCGTGTGGTCAATTTGAGGTTTACAAATTATTTGTGATTATGTTCTCTTCCTCCTGATCTTCTGGCTGAATTTAGTTGATGTTCCCTGTTCTATGCCCACTCTAATGCAGATCTATCCTCTTCTGGTTTGGTGTTGCTAGTGACTGCTGGTGGGAGTAGAACACCCACGCTCTCTTTCTCTCACTCTCAATCTTGCATGCGTACGCCCACCCACCCCCACATACACACATGCAACATGCACATAGTTTGCTATTTTACCATTATGTGCATGATGGTATTCAGTGTCCTCCATCATGGGTTCTGTTGCATTAGTCTATTTACATGTTATGGTTACAATCACAAGCACATACCTCAACCCAGGCATGATTTTTATTTATTTATCTTTATTTAACCATGTAGGCTAGTTGAGAACACGTTCTCATTTACAACTGCGACCTGGCCAAGAGAAAGCAAAGTAGTGCGACACAAACAACAACACAGAGTTACACATGGAATAAACAAACGTACAGTCAATAACACAATAGAAAAGTCTATATACAGTGTGTGCAAATGAAGTAAGATTAGGGAGGTAAGGCAATAAATAGGCTGTAGTGGTGAAATAATTACGATTTAGCAAATAAACACAGAAGTGATAGATGTGCAGAAGTTGAATGCCCAAGGAGAGATTCTGGTGTGCAAAGGAGCAAAACATTTTTTATATATATACATAAAATAAATAACAATATGGAGATGAGGTAGTTGGATTGGCTATTTACAGATGGGCTATGTACAGGTGCAATGATCAGGAAGCTGCTCTGATAAGCTGATGCTTAAAGTTAGTGAGGTAGATATGAGTCTCCAGCTTCAGTGACTTTTGCAATTTGTTCCATTCATTGGCAGCAGAGAATTGGAAGGAAAGGAGGAATTGGCTTTGGGGGTGACCAGTGAAATATACCTGCTGGAGCGCGTGCTACGGGTGGGTGCTGCTATGGTGACCAGTGAGCTGAGATAAGGCGGGGCTTTACCTAGCATAGACTTATAGATGACCTGGAGCCAGTGGGTTTGGGGACGTATATGAAGCGAGGGCCAGCCAACGAGAGCATACAGGTCGCAGTAGTGGGTAGTATATGGGACTTTGTTGACGAAACGGATGGCACTGTGATAGACTACATCCAATTTGCTGAGTAGAGTGTTGGAGGCTATTTTGTAAATGACATCGCCGAAGTCAAGGATCGGTAGGATAGTCAGTTTTTTGCGAGGGTATGTTTGGCAGCATGAGTGAAGGATGCTTTGTTGCGAAATAGGAAGCAGATTCTATATTTCATTTTGGATTGGAGATGCTTAATATGAGTCTGGAAGGAGAGTTTACAGTCTAACCAAACACCTAGGTTTTAGAATATGTGGACAATTATAAGTCCGAACCGTCCAGAGTAGTGATGCTAGGTGGGTGGGCATGTGCAGGCAGCGATTGTTTGAAGAGCAGCATGCATTTCGCTTTACTTGCATTTAAGAGCAGTTGGAGGCCACGGAAGGAGAGTTGTATGGCATTGAAGCTCGTCTGGAGGTTAGTTAACACAGTGTCCAAAGAAGGCCAGAAGTATACAGAATGGTGTTGTCTGCATAGAGGTGGATCAGAGAATCACCAGCCGCAAGAGCGACATCATTGATGTATACAGAGAAAAGAGTCGGACACGAGAATTGAACCCTGTGGCACCTCCATAGAGCCTGCCAGAGGTCTGGACAACTGGCCCTCCGATTTGATACACTGAACTCTTTCTGAGAAGTAGTTGGTGAACCAGGCGAGGCAGTCATTTGAGAAACCAAGGCTGTTGAGTCTGCCGATAAGAATGCCGTAATTGACAGAGTCAAAAGCCTTGGCCAGGTCAATGAATACGGGTGCACAGTATTGTCTTTTGTTGATGGTGGTTATGATATCGTTTAGGACCTTGAGCTTGGCTGAGGTGCCCCCATGCCCAGCTCAGAAACCAGATTGCATAGCGGAGAAGGTACGGTGAGATTTTAAATGGTTGGTGACCTGTTTGTTAACTTGGTTTTCGAAGACTTTAGAAAGGCAGAATAGGATAGATATAGGTCTGTAACAGTTTTAGTCTAGTGTTTCCCCCTTTGAAGAGAGGGATTACCGTGGCAGCTTTCCAATCTTTGGGGATCTCAGACGATACGAAAGAGAAGTTGAACAGGCTAGTAATAGGGGTTGCAACAATTTTGGCAGATCATTTTAGAAAGAGAGGGTCCAGATTGTCTAGCCCAGCTGATTTGTTGGGGTCTGGATTTTGCAGTTCTTTCAGAACTTCAGCTATCTGGTTTTGGGTGAAGGGGAAATGGGGGAGGCTTTGGCAAATAGCTGTGAGGGGTACAGAGCTGTTGACTGGGGTAGGGGTCGCAGGTGGAAAGCATGGCCAGCCATAGTAAAATGAAATTCTTGATTATCGTAGGTTTATCGGTGGTGACAGTGTTTCCTAGCCTCAGTGCAGTGGGCAGCTGGGAGGAGGTGCTCTTATTCTCCATGGACTTTACTGTGTCCCAGAACTTTTTGGGGAGTTTTGGCTACAGGATGCAAATTTCTGTTTGAAAAAGCTGGCCTTTGCTCTCCTAACTGCCTGTGTATATTGGTTCCTAACTTCCCTGAAAAGTTGCATATCGCGGGGGCTATTCGATGCCAATGCAGAATGCCACAGGATCTATTTGTGCTGGTCAAGGGCAGTCACGTCTGGACTGAACCAAGAGCTATATCTGTTCCTGATTCTAATTTTTTTTTGAATGGGGCATGCTTATTTAAGATGGTTAGGAAAGCATTTTTAAACAATAACCAGGCATCCTCTACTGACGGAATGAGGTCAATATCTTTCCAGGATACCTGGGCCAGGTCGATTAGAAAGGCCTGCTCGCTGAAGTGTTTTAGGGGGTGGTTGTTTGACCGCAGACCCATTACGGATGCAGGCAATGAGGCAGTGAGTACGCAACGAGTGCTCCCGGCACATTGGCAAACCGGGCTATCTGCATTGTGTCCCGCTAACCCCTCTATTACGCTACTGCTACACTCTGTTCATCATATATGCATAGTCACTTTAACCATAACTACATGTACATACTACCTCAATCAGACTGACTAACCGGTGTCTGTATGTAGCCTCGCTACTTTTATAGCCTTGCTACTGTATATAGCCTGTCTTTTTTACTGTTGTTTTATTTCTTTACTTAACCATTGTTCACCTAATACCTTTTTTGCACTATTGGTTTGGGCCTGTAAGTTAGCATTTCACTGTTGTATTCGGTGCACGTGACAAACTTTGATTTGATCGCTGAGATCCTGGTTGAAGACAGCAGAGGTGTATTTAGAGGGCAGGTTGGTCAGGATGATATCTATGAGGGTGCCTGTGTTTGCGGATTTGGGGTTGTACCTGGTAGGTTCCATGATAATTTTGGGTGAGATTGAGGGCATCTATCTTAGATTATAAGACGGCCGGGGTGTTAAGCATATCCCAGTTTAGATCACCTAACAGTACAAACTGTGAAGATAAATGGAGGGGAATTAATTCACATATGGTGTCCAGGGTGCAGCTGGGGGCTGAGGGGGATCTGTAACAAACAGTAACAGTGAGAGACTTATTTCTGGAAAGGTGGAATTTTAAAAGTAGAAGCTCGAACTGTTTGGGCACAGACCTGGATAGCATGACAGAACTCTGCAGGCTGTCTCTGCAGTAGATTGCAACTCCAGCCCCTTTGGAAAGTTCTATCTTGTTGGAAAATGTTGTAGTTGATGTTAACATGCATGAAACCAAGGATTTTACGGTTAGTCAACAGAAGTAAACAAATGATAGCCCATGGGGAATAGGAGTGGAACTGGGGGCTACAGGGCCTGGGCCTCTACATCACCAGAGGAACAGAGGAGGAGTAGGATAAGGGTACGGCTAAAGGCTATAAGAACTGGTCGTCTAGTGCGTTGGGGACAGAGAATTAAAGGAGCAGATATCTGGGTGTGGTAGAATAGATTCAAGGCATAATGTACAGACAAGGGTATGGTAGGATGTGAGCACAGTGGAGGTAAACCTATGTGTGATGATGATGAGAGGTTTAGTCTCTGGAGGCATTAATTAATGTAGGTGAGGTCTCGTCATGTGTGTGGGGTGGGACGAAAGAGCTATCTAAGACAATTTGAGCGGGACTGAGGGCTGTGAAATAAAGCAATAAAAACTAGCCAAGACAGCAGTAGACAAGGCATATTGACATTAGAGAGAGGCATAAAGCAATCACAGGTGTTGATCAGGAGAGCTAAGGTAAACAAAATGGTGTACAGTGTTATTGAAACAGTCCAGGGGGCATCAGCTGTGTAGCCGAGTGATCATAGGGTCAAAGAGTAGCAATAGGTGAGACAGGGTGCTGTACGGTATTCACTACTACACTCGGCGAGCAGGGGACACAGCATTCAGAAAAAGCTGATGGGCCGGGGCTAGTAGATGGTTCAGCGGCGATATCATAACAGAATAGCCTGTTGAGACTAGAGGTCGACCGATTATGATTTTTCAACGCCGATAACGATTATTTGCCGACCAAAAAAAGCCGATACCGATTAATCGGACGATTTTAAATAATAATAATAATACAAAAAAATATATAATTTTAATGTAATTTATATTGTTATTTATTATTATCAATTTTTTAATATATACATAATGACAATTACAACAATACTGAATGAACACTTATGTTAACTTAATACATCAATAAAATCAATTTAGTCTCAAATAAATAATGAAACGTTCAATTTGGTTTAAAATAATGCAAAAACAAAGTGTTGGAGAAGAAAGTAAAAGTGCAATATGTGCCATGTAAAAAAGCTCATGTTTAAGTTCCTTGCTCAGAACATATGAAAGCTGGTGGTTCCTTTTAACATGAGTCTTCAATATTCCCAGGCAAGAAGTTGTAGGTTGTAGTTATTATAGGACTACTAAATACTGTCTAAAAATGCAGATTACCGATTGTTATGAAAACTTGAAATCAGCCATTCCGATTAATCGATTGACCTCTAGTTGAGACCACATCGGGCGATCACGTTGGCAGTCCAGTCATGTTGGATCAGTGGGGCTCCGTGTCGACAATAAAGGTTCCAGGCCAATTGGCAAATTAGGTGGTTGTAACCCTAGAATTAGTTGGTATATGGGCCTAGCTCGAGGCTAACTGGTGCTTGCTTCCGGACAGAGGCATTAGCTAACAGTAGCCACTCGTTTGCAGCTAGCTAGGAGTAATGATCCAGAGTGGCAGTAATCCGGTGATATGGTAGAGAGAAGCAGTCCGATATGGTCTGAGTTGATATCGCGCTGTGCAGACTGGCAGGTGATTGTCCAAGCTAAGGCTGGCTGATTCCGGGGGGAAAAGGCGAGGACAGTTCGCCGTGGCTAACAAAGACTAGTAGCTAGTTAGCTGGCTAGCTCCTAATGAAAGTTCCAATTATAAGGAATAAAAATAGCAGATCCGTTCCACATTGGGTGAGGCGGGTTGCAGGAAAGTGTATTTAGTTTGAAGATAGAAGTGAGATTATGATGTATACGAAAAAAGACCGGCTATATACAAGGGGCCATCTTGGATTCATGATCTTTAGATGTTTTACATTCAACAACATCAGCACTAAGTAGGCTATGTTTAGGCTACTTTAAAGCCTGTCAAGCCTAATACCTAGTTTTACATTAAACACACTTAAAGGGATACTTTGAGATTTTGGCAATGAAGAGCTTTATCTACTTCCACAGAGTCAGATTAACTCATGGATACTCTTTATGTCTGCATTCACTATGAAAGAAGTTGGAGGTAATTATGCAAGGCAATGCTAACTAGCATTAGCACAATGACTGGTAATAGTATGTTAACAGCTAGCTGTTACAATAGACTGCCAGTCATTGCTCTAATGGTAGTTAGCAATTGCACTAACTCTAGTTAGAAACTTCTTTTAAATTGTACGCAGAGACATATAAGTGGTATCCACAATTATCCCTTTAATCAGAGTTGATTTAAACTGTTAAAAGGAGTGCTACTGTTCATAGGGAGGTGAAATGAGGTCCAGGTTCACAGGTAAATTGAAGGGATGCTTAAATCCATAATCTACACACTGCCCTCTGTTTTGCTAATCAGATTACTTAACTCCAATAGTAAATCTAGTCTATTCAGAGGTCATCTTGTGTTGATATCCATGAGCTTTGGTTAACCTTAATCCTCACATGGGGGGACAGCCACTGTTCAGGAATGTGGTGGATGAATGTCAGGGATGTCAGGGATAAGCAAAAAAATTGAAATTAAAAGGAAATTTCACCCTGGTTCTGCCACGGCACATAGTCATCACTATATTAACAACATTACGTTCTTTATTATAAACATCAAGATTATCGAAACCACAAGCTAGAACGAGCACGTTTTCATTTCACTAGTAGAAAGTTTAGTTTTTTCCTGTATTTGGCTGCTAAACAACATAGTCCAGCATTCATTTTTTTTTAAATATTTTTTATATATTTACATTTTTTGAATCAATGTTACCAGTATTTAACTAGGCAAGTCAGTTAGGAACAAATTCTTATTTACAATGACGGCCTAGTGGGTTAACTGCCTTTTTCAGGGGACTGAATGACAGATTTGTACCTTGTCAGCTCCGGGATTCAATCCAGCAACTTTTCGGTTACTTGTCCAACGCTATAACCACTAGGCTACCTGCCACCCCCATTCATAGTGAATGCAGATACCGCCCTGCTAGGTAGATGGGGGGTGCCCACAAACTTGGATGATGGTGTTATTTACTTCTAACGACCAACACACAGTAATCTCAGATCTTCTCTAGGCAAGATATTTTTGAAAACACGTGTTTTTTATCATGCCTATGTGGTGTTATGTCTAGCTATGCTAATAACAAACGAGCACGAAAATGAGTTCGTGTCTTCGGAAAGTATTCAGACCCCTTCACTTTTTCCAAATTTTGTTAGGTTAGAGCCTTATTCTGAAATGTATTAAATATATATTTTTCCCCCCCATCAATGTATACACAATAATCACAAAGCAAAAACAGGTTTTGAAGCATTTTTGCTAATCTAGTAAAAACAAACTCAAATATTAAATTTACATAGCTATTCAGACCCTTTACTCAGTACTTTGTTGAAGCACCTTTGGCAGCGATTACAGCCTAGAGTCTTCTTGGGTATGACGCTACAAGCTTGAAACACCTGTATTTGGGGAGTTTCTCCTATTCTTCTCTGCAGATCCTCTCAAGCTCTGGATGGGGAACGTCGCTGCACAGCTATTTTCAGGTCACTCCTGAGATGTTCGATCGGGTTCAAGTCTGGGCTCTGGCCGGGCCAGTCAAGGACATTGAGACTTGTCCCGAAGCCACTCCTACATTGTCTTGGCTGTGTGCTCAGGGTCGTTGTCCTGTTGGAAGGGGAACTTTTGCCCCAGTTTGAAGTCCTGAGCGCTCTGGAGCAGGTTTTCATCAAGGATCTCTCTCTACTTTGCTCCATTCATCTTTGCCTCGATCCTGACTAGTCTCCCAGTCCCTGCCACTGAAAAACATCCCCAGAGCAATGCTGCCACCACCATGCTGTAGGGATGGTGCCAGGTTTCATCCAGACGCGGTGCTCGTTATTCAGGCCAAAGAGTTCAATCATAGTTTCATCAGACCAGATAATCTTGTTTCTTATCGTTCTTTGAGTCCGTTAGGTGCCTTTTGGCAACTCTAAGTGGGCTATCATGTGCCTTTTACTGAGAAGTGGCTTCCATCTGGCCACTCTGCCATAAAGGCCTGATTGGTGGAATGCTGCAGATATGGTTGTCCTTCTGGAAGGTTCTCCCATCTCCACAGAGGAACTCTGGAGCTCTGTCTGAGTGACCATTGGGTTCTTGGTCACCACCCTGACCAAGGCCCTTCTCCCCGAATGCTCAGTTTGGCAGGCAACCAGCTCTAGGAAGAGTCTTGGTGGTTCCAAACTTCTTCCTTCCCATTGAAGACGTCATTGAAAATAATAATTTGTTCTTAACTGACTTGCCTAGTTAAATAAAGGTTAAATAAATAAAAACATTTAAAAGTATAATGGAGGCCACTGTGTTCTTGCAGACCTTCAATGCTACAGAAATGTTTTTGTACTTTTCCCCAGATCTGTGCCTCAACACAATCATGTCTCAGAGCTCTGCAGACAATTCCTTCTACCTCATGGCTTGGTTTTTGCTCTGACATGCACTGTCAACTGTGGGACCTTATATAGGTGTGTGCCTTTTTCAAATCATGTCCGATCAATTGAATTTACCACAGGTGGACTCCAATCAAGTTGTAGAAGCATCTCGAGGATCATCAATAATCTCATAGCAAAGGTTCTGAATGCTTAAGTAAATAAGGTATTTCTGTTTTTGCTTTGTCATTATGAGTTTTTGTGTGTAGATTGATCAGGGGAGAAAACATTTTAATCAATGTTAGAATAAGGCTGTAACGTAACAAAATTAAGAGAAAGTCAAGGGGTCTGAATACTTTCCCGAATGCACTGTAAACTATACAGGGGAGTGTACACTGTTTAATGCTAACTCAAAAAGAGAACTTGGTATTCAACAAGAATGTTTTATGGTAAAAGTAGCATACACAAATACAGTATGAACAATGTAGTACAGTTCAGTGTGTAGAAAACTGTAGCTACAGATTGTTACACCAGATAATGTGATTTAACCGAATATTTTCGGTATCCATTACTGGGAGTTACAGGATAGGTACTGCTTGGTGTAACACAGAGAATTTTCGACCAGTCTTAGCTTAGCAATACTGCCTTCGTGCTCGATTCTGGGAACACAAGTCTCAAAATGTCTGTGTCTAGTTGCAGGGGGTCCTCTTTGAATTTAGAAAATGCTCCGTCATTAAAATATTTGTTTTGCTCCACGAAGTAATCCAACAAAGGGTATGCCACCATCTTGTCTATTTCAAGCCTTCTCTCATTGATCGAGACAGTTGGGTGTCTAAACGAAGACGGCATCACTAAGGTTGTTTGAAAATCCTCTGTGATATACCAAACAGTACCTATCCAGTAAATCACAGTAAGTACAATCTTTGGTTAAATCACATTATCTGGTTTAATAATCTATAGCTAAGAACTGGTGATCAGCAGATGATGGAAGAGGTGGTCATGATGAAATTGACATTCACAAAGGAACATGCAGTAAGATAAGAGTGAACAGTGTCGTAAAGTTCAGGGAATAATTGTACGGCTGTGGGAGTGGTCATTATCAAATTGCCATTCTCTTGAGTCATCTTCTGCTTGAAATACAGCATAATGTCCAATCCACCAAGAGGGAAACAGTTCTGCCACAATGACACACACAAGCAAATGAATTATTTTTCTGTATCTAGAATTCACTCCAGGAAGAAGCCCAGGCACCACAAGGTATTGTCTATAAGACAAACAAATATAATGAATTATACTCCATTGTACAGTTTGAACGACAGTTGAACTATGCCAGCATAACATCACCATTAGGGTAGAGAAGTTGAACATATGCACAGGCAGAGATATTACATTTAGAACAATATCTAGCCTAATAGAAATAAATATTGCATAACACTCAACCTTTGCACAGTGACCAGACTGTACAAATGTGCATCGGCAGACAGACAGACAGACATGGCTGTAGCTAGATACTATCAGGCATGCTTAGGCAAATATATTTATAGTAAAACCAGATTCAGTTTGAGATTTACAACAGTAAAGTGTTGTATTATTGTTTGTCCTCTTAGCTAGCTAGCTGGATAGTCAATTGTTACATCTGTTAGGATTCCAATCTTGCATCATGCCTATAATTTTGTGAGATTGAAACGCATCCACGGTCATAACCAATGTCAACCTTTGTCAATTATGTTACATAGCTGGCTAGTAAAATTATTTACAGTTGCTAATGTTACATGTTTGCTAACAAGTTAGAAGGCGCCAGACTAACTAGCTTGCCAGCTCCAGTCATGTGGTAACGTTTGCTGGTAAACCTAGCTTTAAGTGGCTGGTTGTATAACATTTTAGCTTGCTGTTTACAATATATCTCAGATTGTTAAACCTCTTCTATGTTTAGTCATAGATATAGCTACCTGTAGTTGTTTAGCTAACTTAGCTATCTAGCTAGACTAGATGGCTACCTACCTAGCTAGCTAGCTAGCTACCCAAGTTATGACACGCACATGGTGTTCTGTAGGATTAGGGTTTGACCTGTACATGGCAATTATGTCCGTTCTACAATGACCATTTAGTGACACTAGTTACACACCCCTATGAATAGTCAAGCTATTAATTTGTTCCAACCGAACATCGTTCGAGGGCTGTAACTGCATAGCCCTGAGCTATGTGTCCTCCCTTGCCCAACTTCTGGTTATTATATATATTTTTTTATCTTATCCTTAAGTGTTAATCTTCTCACAGCTTTCTAATCGGTCTATGACCTCTTAGCTCGCTCCCTGGGTTCGGTGGCTCTGAGGAAGGCTGAGGCCCTGGAAGGAGGGGTCCACCTCAACGTGTTCACCATCGACTTCAACGAGGAGCTTGTGGCCCTGTATGGAGGCAGCCTGCGCCGGCAGACTCTCTTCCTACACGAGAGCATCAAGGCCATCCTGCGCCTCTACAAGGTATATTATATAAGAAAATGTTGTGTGAGCTCTCTTAAAAACATCAGATATATAAATGCTAACTAAAAATGGCTAACAACTGACTTACACCCAAGCCCAAATCAACCCCTACCCCCCCTAGGCACTTGTCTGAGAGGGCAGGTGGAGTTTTTGCCATATTGCTTAAACTATCCAATCCTCTCAGATAAACACAAGTGCCTCGGGGCTAAGGATCAATTTGGGATTGGGCATTAGACTGATAAACTAAACCCCACACCTACCTCTTTCTCTGCAGGATCATGAAGCCCCCCCTCATAGTGTGGTGTTGGTGGGTCACTCCATGGGGGGAGTGGTGGCCCGAGCCCTCTTCACCCTACCCCGCTTCAGCCCTCGCCTTGTCAGCCTCATCATCACCCAGGCCTCCCCTCACCAGGCCCCCGTGCTGTCCCTCGACGCACACCTACTGGGTATGGAACACACACACACACACTAGGGCTAACAAAGTATAGTAACCCCCAGCACTGTGATCTGTCTGTATTCTCTCCTTTCTGCTCTGTGTGTGTGTAGAGTTCTACTCTGCTGTGAGACAGCGCTGGGTGGGTCGAGCGGAAGACCTGCGCAACGTGACAGTTCTCTCCGTGGGGGGTGGTTACCGTGACTACCAGGTGCGCTCCGGCCTCACGGCCCTGCCCTGCCCCCAGGACGACCCAAGCAAGCTGTCTCTGGTGGTAAGACTCAACAAAGTCAAAGTTTCTGCTGCATTCACATTTTACATGTTTTATCTGCACATTTATTTTGTTGACGTTTCGGTCAAATCGAGCCTTGTGAACTGCTGTAAGCTTTGTAACTATTCTATCACTTGAGACAAAATTGTCCACTCAATCTTTACATTTATAAGATGATATATGCTTTATTATCTAACTTACTGAAAACACAAATTTGTATTTTTAGGCTCCCAACCCAACACACACACACACACACACACCCCAAGAGGCTGGAAGCAATGGGTCAGCTGCAGTTCAGTGCCCCTAAACGCTAGGCTACCTGCCGCCCAATTAGTTGGCCACATGCCAAAAACAATATACACTGAGTATACTAAACATTAGGAAGACCTTCCTAATATTAAGTTGCACCCCACCCCTTGTAACATCAATTCATCGGGGCATGGACTCTACAAGGTGTCGAAAGCGTTCCACAGGGATGCTGGCCCATGTTGACTCCAATGCTTCCCACAGCTGTATCAAGTTGGCTGGATGTCCTTTGGTTATTGGACCATTCTTGATACACACGGAAAACTGTTGAGAGTGGAAAAACCCAGCAGCGTTGCAGTTCTTGACGGTGCGCCTAGCAACTACTACCATACCCAATTCAAAGGCACTTAAGTCTTTTGTCTTTCCCACTCACCCTCTGAGTGGCACACATACACAATCTAGGCTTAAAAGTAATATTTAACCTGTCTCCTCCCCTTCAGCTACAGGGATTTGAAGTGGATTTAACAAGTGACATAAGGGATCATAACTTTCACCTGGTCGGTCAGTTTTTTTTATTTTTATGCTTAGTGTGCGTTTCATTCAGATAGCCCAGATGAATTTCGATTGCCCCAAGTCCTTCAGCCTTGCATTCAATTTCAAACTGATAGTGTTAATATCCTTTTCTGTTTTTATTTTATGAAGGTTACTGCTGTTCCTAGGACCTGGGTGTCCACGGACCACCTGTCCATTGTTTGGTAAGTAGAGGAGTTCTATTTAGAGCTTGCTTGATGTAATTTCCAGACCCTCTTCCATAAATATGCAAGTCATTTGCTTATTGTGTTTGTTTTCCAGGTGCAAAGAGCTGGTTCTGGCTACTGTGCGGGCATTCTTTGACCTCATTGAACCTGAAACGGGACAGGTGAGTATCACACTGGCTCACTAGACTGGAAACCAGGCGGCGCCTCCTTGACTGATCTCAAAAACACAGGATAGGCAACATTTTGGATGCCATTTGGGAATTTGCTTCCAACTATCCAGTTATTTCACATCAGTAGCTCGGTTTCAATCCAATTGGTGACAGATTTTCATTCAAATATTAGTGTTTTTTCTAACAAAAATAGCAACTCTGTGCGTAATTAAGTATTGCACAAAAAATATTTTTTGCCTTAAATTTTCATGTACTGAATAAAAACCAAAAGTTCAATGTGTTTCCATTTCATTTTCAACTCTACCGAAAGTTTTGTAACAAACTGTTAAATAGCAAATGTGCCTACTTTTATCTTGGCACATGCGCTCTAGACAACAACAGCTTGCATATACAGTGCAGGTAGGCTTGTCTAGATGATGAGATGATTATGGATACATTTTTATTTGTCAAACAGCAGTCAAGCATCGATCATCATGTCACCAAAATAAGACCCTCGATATTTATTGGAAAGGAGCATTAAACTCATCTCTGTGCACTTTCATCACCCTGTGACATTCATCATTAACTTATTTAATCTTTAGTCTAATAAACTGCATGGTTTCCCGGGTCTTAATGGGAGGACCACATACCATATCATTGCGTGACTCCACATTTACTTCCATATGATGGTTATTATATCTATATTTGCACATGAAGGTGTTTCCACCACCATTTCTCCCACCACAATTTCTCCCACCATGTCGAACGAACAAATGATGTCTGTATTTATAAAATGTTACCGAAACGTCCTATTTTTTTTCCCTTTTATTATAATTTTTTATACGGTATGACTTTACACACATAACTGGGTGGAAACGTGGTTATAGCAGATGAAGGAAAGGAGACCAAGAGAAAGCCTATGCAGACTAGATGTACACCAGGATTGTGGCTCAATTAATCTTAGTGTGCCGCTTACTTCCCTAATTGATCTGAGAAGAGTTTGATAGAGAAATAATTAGTCTAGAATCTTGCCCAGTCTTTTCAACTCTTAAGTGGCCATGAAGGAAAGAAAATTGGAACACTGTCTGTCCATTTGAAGTTGCTAAGTACTGTGTATTGATGTCTTTTAATTTATTATTTTTTACCAGTTTTCAGACGATCCAGAGAGGAGAATGGCCATTCTGAACCATCATTTTATCAGACACCCTGTACGTGTGCTGGGTGAGCAGCTAGAGATGCCCGTTTCCCTCTCAGGTCAGTGGGTTACAGTGCTATAGTGTGTTTTGTAGTAGGGCCAAACGGTGTGACTGCATGTCACTTTTTAGGCTGTGTGTCCTTTTACAGAACATATGTATTACCGGGTGTGTGACCACTCTCTTATTTATCACATTCTCCAGGGTCTCCTAAAACGTGGAGCGAGGTGAACACACTCCGTCTGGCGTACAGTGCTCCCAAAGTAAGCTTACACCATTACCACCAGGGCCGAGGTCCATTTTGGTCCATAGACCCTTCACATAGCTCCTATCACTTTGGTCATCACAGGCCTAAAATAACTAGATTGGTGTAATTCATGTGATTTATTGAGCCACTTAGTCTTCTAGTAGGCTAAATTGCGCTTCCAGGCCCAGAAGGAGCTGGGCCTTGATCGTACATCATTTACAGATCCATGTCTTCTGAAAATATGGCTTGGAGTTATTGTTTCTTTGCTCTCTGCAGGAAGGACAAGCCAAGTATTTCTTGTTTGCCCTCTCCAGTCGCAGGAGAGCCTACAGCCACTTCTACTGTCGCAGCAACAACCTGGTGAGACTGAGATGGCAGCTCTGCTGCTTTAATGGGATTCAAACCAATATACAATATATGCTCTTAAGATAACACTGGTGCTTCCCACTGGTTATGAATCCCACTTCTGCCACCATTCATAATAGATTTTTGATATATAAGACTAATGATGTGAGTAAGTCCGCAAGTTGAGAACACAGTATAAGGTGAATTTTGCAAGCAGAAGACTGCATTTTGTGAGACTACCGAGCCAATGTTTGTAGTCTCTCCAACAGGAAATGACTAGCTGGGTTTACGGTTGTACACAGATGAACGGATCCATGTGGTGAGTAGGGGTGTGGATAAGTTGGGATCCTTAACGTTAAAGAAAAATGTTTTTGTTGTTCCCTGCCCCCCACAAAATTAAAATCACAGTGCAGTTATCACAAAACTTTATCTTCTGTGTTATTGCCCAACTAGACGGTAGGCTATAAAGGCCTGCAGGAAGCTGTGTAATTTAAATAAAACTAGAGAGCAAAAGGCAAACTTTAAGCTACTTTGGTGAATTTGTGTGACAAGACATTGCAAGATACAGATTACCAATACATTCTTTCTGCCTGCCGCCTTCTCTTTCCCTCACGCTGGCTTGCCTGCTCTTGCTTTTCGCTAATGATATGAGTGTGTCTTCAATCTGAATGTCTTCAATTTTTATTTATTGAACCTTTATTTAACTAGACAGGTCAATTAGGAACAAATTCTTATTTACTATGACGGCCTACCCCGGCCAAACCCTAACCCGGACAATGCTGGGCCAATTGTGCGGCGCCCTATGGGACTCCCAATCACGGCCGGCTGTGATACAGCCTGGAATCAAACCAGGGTCTGTAGTGACACCTCTAGCACTGAGATGCAGTGCCTTAGAACGCTGCGCCACTCTGGAACCCTGTGGCGTGTAGAATATCCTAGCCTATTCATTGATGATAGGCCCTGCTTTACTGAAGGTGTGGGACATTACAAGCCAAGAATTTAAGATACAGCATTCCATTGCGAGATACAGCTTTTGATTGCCGATAGATAGGCCTTGTGCACGTCTCTGACTCTGTCTGCCTGGTGGCCGATCTGCCTATACTGTGCCCATCCCTTCTCTCTTCGTCGCTCGCTATGAAAGACGCGAGTGTTGTTTTCTCGAAGGTACAGACAATAATCAATCACTCTCCTACGTTCCAAAAATACTGAATCTTGATACTCAGAAATGGGAGTTGACGGGCAAGGAGCCAAGGAATCAATTATTTTGGGTCGGCTCTCCACCACTATGGCAGCAAAAGGCAAGCAACACCAGCTAAGTTAAATGGGAAGGAAATGCAAACTTTGCGAGGTGGATTTGAGGTACTGTAACGGTAGTAAAGGTTCCATGCTTAAACATCTGAAAGGGAGACCCAAACCATTGCTGGCAGCAGCGCAGCTGCATTGTGAATTCACATGTAATTTTATGAACATTTCTTATCGTTTTAACGGAAAACTGATAAAATGACTGTTGAAATGTTTTGATTTTCTTCCCCCATTTGTCACATCCCTAGTGGTGAGTACTGAGTACTGGCCATGTCAGACATGCACTCTTTCCATTTGTCTTTGTCTCTCTCTCTCTCTTTCTCCTCGTTCATTCGCCTTTATCTCTGCTTCAGCTTACTGCTGGCTCTTTCTGACATCTGACGTACCATTCTTTCTCTCTCTCTCTCTCTCTCTCTCTCCATGCTCCTTCTCTTCTACTTTTCTCCCTTCGTTGCTATCTCTGACTGTACTATTCTTTCCCCAGTGTGCAGGCAGTGGATCTGTCTTTTGGAACAGAACTTCTCCCAGCCTACAAGGTAAGCATTAACTTCCCATATTTAAACCACCAATAAATATTAGCGGTTAGTCAGTTATTTGAAGTCGGTCATGTTGTTGTGTCAATGTGCTGTCTGCCGTTTCTCCTGTTTTTCATTTCTGTTTCTTGTGTTGTGGAATGTACTTTAAGTACACTGTGACATGACTTGACACTGCACTCAAACCGTGTTGACCAAAATAAATAAGTGTATATAATAATTAAGTGTAGATCAAAATAAATCTTCAGAATTGTTGCTTCACTGGTCGCTGTCTGTCTCCCCCAGGTTCTGACTCTGAGCCTCAGTGAGCTGTCCTCTGTCTCTCACCTCATTGTGGTTGCCTCCAACCTCAACGGTAGACAGGTACACTGTGTGCACTCTTTCTTCTATAACCCAAAGCACTGTCTCATTCTTAAACAGATTTTGATATCACTTTATGTGCCCTAGTTATTAACAAATACGGATACAGGTAGAGAAACACTATTTTCCATAAGGTGTAGTGACAATATAAATAAATAAACTACATTTATCTCAGTGGTAGCGCCATTCCATATTCATAAATGTGAAGAGAAGTAGAGGCACTCTTGTAGTACCCTTCATGTGAACATCTTTTCTACTCTGTGTCCCACAGTTCACAGTGGAGTGTGAGTGGCAGAGACAGGAGTCTCAGACCGTCTCTGTGCCAGTACCACACGTTCTCTCCTTCGGTTAGTCCTCCTTTTCTCTAATTCCTCCCTGTAGAAACAATTATATTTGCAGTCTGGTTTGTCTGAAAGTCTGTATTTTGCTCAGTTTTATTTTGCAAGAGCTAGTTAGGTGTAATGCATTTGTTGACGTTTCTCATTCGGTGGGCAACACTGGCTCCCTATGGCTGAACTCTGTGGGTCCTCGCTCGTTCAGGCATGAGTGTTAGTGACGTCACTCTCAACTCCACCGGACTTCGGCACACCATTGAGCTGCAGCACTTTCATCAGGTAAGTCCATCTCAATTGTATATTTCTATAATAAGTTTGGTCAAGTAATTATCCACTACTTGCAGTCCAGTACATTCTATCAGGAGGTTGACGTTCGTACATACAGTACTGGCAGAACAAGACCAAGGTATTTGGTCTTATACTTTCTGACCACTGTATCCTCAGGTCTATCAGGCTTTCAGAATTTCAGTCGTAAGCCACTGCAAAGTAACCAAAGCAGGTAAGCAGACGTCTACAGTTTTGCAGCACATTTCTATCAACTGATGGGTTGCGTGTTTGTGTGAGTTTGGTTGACAGCTGCTCTTAATCCATCTTTTAATTTATGATTTTGGTAATGGTTCAAAATGCAAAAGTACCAGTAATGTTGGATTGAAAGTCCTTGTCTCTATGTACAGACAGACTGCCCAATGTCTACATAATGAAGGTGCCGTGGTTTAGGGAGGACTCCGTTACCACATCCAGGCAAGATTTTACCACCTGTCCATCCATCTGTTTGTCTGTCCACCAATCCTGGCTATTTAAAAAAAAATTGTATCTAATGTATTTACCAGTAACCCAATGGAAAACTGTTATTTATTTGGTCTATCCCTGCAATCTCTCTCAGTATTCCCTCTGTAACAGAGATATCGGGAATGCTCCACACGAGTCGTCCTGACAACTCCACTGGTGTCCTGTTGCAGCTCCACACTGCCCCCAACTGCCTCTATAAGGTACTGCCCACAAAATTAAATGGGATACTTTTTATTTATCTGTTATCTCAACATGGTATTGCCCATTAATGTGAGGCATTAAACCATTATACAGGCTTCAAGCTGAATCACGTTTGGTTTTTAATTTATTTATTTATTTAAATTAAACTTCCCTTTTTCTCTAAGACTGGCTGAATCTCTCTCATCTCTCCCTCTCCAGGTATCTGTGAGAACTTCATTTCCCAGGGTGCTTGGACAGGTAAGACCTATACTCTGTCGTGCTCAGCTCTCACCCTTACATACAGAGTTATGAGCGTTGTCGTACTCCTGGGTAATTTAGCCTTGTGTAAAATGGAGGCTAGCTAGCTTAAATTCAAACACACCAATATGACTGACTAGTAAACAGAATTTTCTACCCTGCTGTCCTCCCAGGTGCTGAGGTTCTGTGGGCCTGTGTTGCCGGTGTACGTGGCTGTAGCGCTCCTACTGGCCTGTGGGGGGCAGATGTCCTCTGTCGTGAGGATGGGGCGCCCCCTACAGATGAGCCATGCCGTGGCCAGATCCCTGCAGCCCCACAAGGTGGACCTTCCCGTCTACCTGCTGCATCTGCTGCTCAGGTAGACCTATTATTCAATCAAGCATGCATGTGTGTGCAACAGTAGAGGCTGCTGAGGGAGAGGACTGCTCATAATAATGGCTGGATGGCGCGAATGGGATGGCATCAAACACATGGAAACCATGTTGTTGATACTGTTCCACGGATTTCGCTCCAGCCATTAACACGTTCCCGTCCTCCCCAATTAAGCTGCCACCAACCTCCTGTGGTGTGAGCACACACACAAATGCATGTGCATGCACACAGACACACTGTGAAAGACCACTCGTATTACATGAAACAACACCACACCATACAAAGTCCCTCTATCCTCCTTCATCCCACTATTTGTATCCAGGTATAGCTGGTTCCAGGATGGTTGGTCCACTCTTCATCTCCCGCCGTTAGATGCTCTCCCCGCCACCTCCCCAGATGGTATGACACAGGAGGGCTTGCCCCTAAACGAAGACTGGCCACGCCTCCTGTCCCCCCTGCTGTATGTTTTGGGAGCAGCCATTGCCTTCTGGGGCAGCGTGCTGCTCCGCCTCTTTCTAAGGCTGCTTTCGTTGCTATTGGCCCCGCTTCACAGGTAATGAATGCCCGCTCCCCTCATGCATTAGATTGAACTCCATGGAATTAGAATTAGTTTAGTCTGTGTGTGGGTGTCTGCTTTCAGGCCTTCTGTGTCTCGGGACTGCGGCACCCTGCGTAGGCGGACTCAGCTGCTCCTCATCCTGTGTCTGAGCGTGTTAGGATGGGCTTCCTGTGGAGCCCTGTCAATCACAGCCACCTTCCTGCTGCATCTCTACCGAGTGAGTCTAGGGGCCCAGTTAAATACTTACTCATTGAACTTGTTAGTTTTCCTGTGGTTTACTGATGTGTGCCTATGTTTCTGTCCAGGTTCTAAGGCTACAGATGACAGAGAGGTCTCTGAGTCATATGCTGAACCTGGTAAGAGTCAGAATTATTGCCCTCTAAAAATGACCTCTCTAAAATATTCATATATTGATTATAATCACAACTACCCTTCCAGGCGCCCGATAAACAAACCGACAAAGAGAAAGGCACTGGGGAAAAAGAGAAAGGCACTGGGGAAAAAGAGAAAGGCACTGGGGAAAAAGAGAAAGGCACTGGGGAAAAAGAGAAAGGCACTGGGGAAAAAGAGAGAGGCACCGGGAACAGTGAGGCCCTGGACAGCAAACCTAAAGAATGTAACGGCGCCCCCCTGCTTTCGGACTCGGTACTGCAGGATGTGAGAGATGACCTGCAGCTGCACGTCAGCCTGTCTGCTCTCCTCACTCTACCAGTCATGCTCTGTGCCCCATCACTGATCCACTGGACCCGCAACCTCAGGTACTAGAGTGTGTTTGTGTCTAGCCCTTACCACCCTCTACTTCCCTAACTCTACCGTGTGTATGTCCATGTGTAGAACTGTGATTTCCCCCTTCCTTTAATTGCCTTTTCTCTTTGCAGATATTCTGTTGCTCGTTTGGATCCTGACCCTTGCTGGCCCCACTCCATGCCTCTCTTCATCGCCTCTCTGCTGCTCATCAACTGTAACACACTCACTCTCAGCTACAGGTGCTTGTATTATACTGCTCCGTCTGTCTCACATGCGCGCACATCTTTCATGTCTGTCTTCACTCCTGTCCTTTCACTCAGGTGTGTTTTTAACTTGGGTTTTATGCTCTTGTGTTTCAGTAAAACCCTGCCTATCACATCCCGCCTGCTGTTGCCTCTCTCCGTTGCCATGGTGTCTTTCTCCCCACTCCATCTATACCGTGTAAACTACTTTGTGTCTGCAGCCCTGGTTCCGCTGGCTGTTTCCTGTCTCTTCTGAGTTCTGCTGGTACCTGCGCTGGGCCTATCACCCGGGTCAGGTCCCCAAACTGGTCAAAGCTAGTCTGGCCTGGGATTTGCACTCCCCTTTCAGGCCCTGAAGGGGGCGACGATGGCAACCCTACAGCAGAGCCATAGACATACATAGTTTGCGAAACTGTCCGCCATGTTGTCTCCAAGCTTTTGGTGCCAACATGGCTACCATTGGAATTCCCAGTCTTAACCAAGTTTGCCTTACTCTGTATATATATGGCTCTGTCTTCAAGGAGCATGACGCGATTACTCCTTCATAACAAATGTCACGCCTGATACTTGTGGTTCTCAACAGGATATTGCTCTTATCGTTTTTCATACAACTGTAATTTAACCTATTTTAGTACAGTATAATTGTGGTAATAATGAGTATGAGGGGATTTGTCTCGTGTTTATTGGATTCTGTTTTTGGCCCTAAACGTCTTGGCCTGTCTTATTGGTAACTTTGAATACACTCATGAAGCTAGCTACCTTTACTCTGTCATTAGTAAGATGTCATAAGCAGTCAAGTGTTGCAATTAGGGTTGCAAAACTACCTGTAATTTACCATTTATACAATTTAAAATTATATATTTTACATGCTATGAAAATTTATTAAAAACATTAAACTTTTCAAAAGTCTGGTAGTTTACTGGTCAATTTTGAAAGTTACCAGTAACATTCCCTCCCTTTGCAACCTTAGTTACAATGATGTCATGCAGCTAGCTGTACTGTATGCAAGATGACCGTGGCTAACTCGCTTGCTTGGCTAGCTATTGTAACTGCACCGGACATGTTCCGTCATGCTTTTGACAGTGTAAAGATTTGAAAGGTTTTCTTAAACTCTTATCACACCCTCAAACCTTCTTCAACTGCTATCTTATGTTGCTATCGTCCTGTTCAAAGCACAGATGATACGTTTTTGAAAGTGGAGCTCCTAACTACATAACCTGTTCTTAGCCAAGTATGGTCATTTTATTATGCAGTATGTGGCCATAGCTATGAATGTTATTGGTTAGTCTCGATCTAAAGTGACCGGGTCCTTACTACCTAGGATATCATGAGGAATGGATGACCCTGCACACCATAGCTTAATTTAGTTGTGCAATGTTGTAGGAAGGTTATATGGAGTTGGATGCTATTCCACATCAGATCACTGGGGGTATAACTTGACATTGTATCTATGTCGTAACATAACTACTCGAGCAGTTTTTCCTGTGCATCTCTATGGACGGAGTCCAGGTTGATGTTATCCATACTAGAGTATATTAGATCTGATATTACCTTGCAAACAGGCCTATCATGTGACTCTGCTATTCTGTTACAAGCTACTGTCTATTTCTGATTTAACAAAATGTCCTCCGCTTGAAGAGCTAGCTTTAAAGGGATCTTTGGCTTTTTTATTTTTTATTGATGTCGTTAAGAGGCCATGGCCCCTATTATTTACTGGAAGAGTCGTTACTTACTTGGAAAACATCAGCACTTGGTATTTCCATTTGCCTTAATCAGTTACCTCACATTTTTCCAAACTGGACTTTCTAAAGACACATAGCTCCTGCATTGAAATACAGTTGACAAACTGACATCGGCTTGGTCTCCACAAGGCAGACACGTGTATTACCCTCATTGTCGTAATGAAAGCACAGGGTTGTAGATCTTCAGGATCAGATGAAGGAGCCCTATTGCCACCGATACATGGAGGCACCAGAGATGGTGCCTTTAGACTGTTTCACCCTCTACTGTTTGCTAATTCAAGGTGGGTGTGTTTGCGTAAAACCCTATCAGCCATAGCTCCACTCCAATGTACAACACAGTGGATTGTGTTAGTGGTGTTTTTTGACAATTGTTTTGTAAGAATTAACCAATAGTGTCTGTGTTTGTACGTGTACTTTTGATGCTCACCAGCACCCCTTGACCCCTCTGTTGGCATCCCTTGGACAAAGCAGCTAGTGCCTTTCTGCCGATTTGCCCCCCCCCCACCCTCCACGCATTCACTCTCCTATCTGCCTGTCAATCAAGACACTTCCCTAGTATAGGGCATAAGATTGTGACATAGACCAGCATTTTCTGACAAGTGACTACTCTGGTCATCTGAGTGCAACAGTAGTGAGCATAACTCTTGCTTGTAGCTGTCTTAACACTTGTATTTGCAAGACAGAACAGATTTCAAATACAGAATGGTTACATGGAATGGAATGGAACAGGTTATGTTGGTGTATGTTAAATGACTTGACAAAGCCACAACGGTGTTATGTCAAGGTAAAGGCAGCTTGGTTCTTGTACAGTGTTACGACTTTTCAAGCTCAACAAGACAGGTTAGGAATTGAACACCTTTGTCCATCCTAGCTAGCTTCAATTTAGAGACCAAACTCACTCCAGCACGAACACACACGCATATACTACACACTCTCCCCGACAACACCCCCCGCCCCCGTGTCACCTGCACTGTGAATGTACCTGTTTGTTTGTATGTGTGTGCATAAGTATGTAAGACCTTTAGTGCGGGTGCTTTGTGTGTACTAAACTATAGTATGTCAATGTGGTGCAGTTTTTAGTGCTTTGAAACGTACATACTCTGCCTCACTCCAAATGTGAATTGTGACCAGATTTATATAGATGAAACTTTGTGGTAAAACTAGTAGAAATGGGCATATGTTTTCTATGAATATGATAGATTTTTTTTTCTTCTCCTTTTTTATTGGTGTTCACTGTGACCGGTGCCCGTGATTTCTGAGGTGAGATTGACACCTCGGCAACTACTCATGTTCTAACGTAACCAACCAGAGTGAAGCTGTCGCCACAAGCATATCTCAATTTAAATATGTTTGTTTAAGCTTTTTATGCTCTTTGAGATTATTTTTATGTAATGAAAAGCACTACACAAGTTAAATAAATAATAATCATTGTATGGAATACTGTTCCTTGAACCCCGAAATGCCTGTTTGCATTCATAGCTGTTATGATTGTAATGTAAGCAGTCATTTAAAAAAAATTAAAATCTGTTTATTGCAACTGTAAGTGGTCATAACAGTTGTTTGTTATTAAAAGCCGACATAATTCATGTTATGATTGCCTGAAAATGTATATGATCACATTAAGAGTAACGGTGTAGATGGTGGCTGCTTGTGGAATGACGACTGATTATACCAAGGATATAGCTGATGATTTTAAGGAAAGTGTCTCCAAATTGTACATATTGTGTGTCCAATGAAGTGAATTGCTGTTGCTTCGTGCTGTTGTAGCTTTACTGTTGCAACTAGGATGCTAGACAGACTTCAACTCCACAGCGCCCCCCACACTACTACTTTTGATTCACACCCAAGGACAAAATACTTGCATTTAAATGTCCCAACATACATATTCAACTAGAGTGGTGGGTTTAGTTCAGCAGCTGCAAAGTCCAGATGAATGCTAAAAGTTTGTTTGGGTCTCCACTTGCTCTTTGATGTTCTGTTGACTATAGGGAAGTGAACATCCAGTTAAGTGTTACCAAACTGTCGTTACACGCTGATAGTCATGTTACTGATGCGGTCTCTTGCTGTTTCTGTCCCAGGTGACTTTCAACCTATAACCTCCTATCTCGAACTGGTCCTCGTTGTGTGAAGATGGTCTCTTGCTGACCTTTGCTGAACAAGAAATGTTCCAAAAATTAAATTGGACCCAAAAAGACCTTGCCTGAGTGAATGTTTGGCGTCTGTTTCTACAGTTAGGTTATAGGTCAAGTGACAAGGACCGGCATACTCAATTCTCAGGTTTTAGCATTGTCGCAACAAAAAAAGAGATTGCTTTGGTGTTTTTTTAATATTGTAAACATTTTTTATCTAATGTTATTATAACATATTTGTGCAATTTGTTAGCATTATTTCTGTTTAAATAAAGTTGTGAGAAGAAATGGCAACCACAGGTGTCTTACACTTTTGTACCTCATTTGCTCTTTTTTCTGTTTAATCAACTGCTTATTTAGAGAATGAGGTCAATTAATGGACTTATAATAGATGGGTTGGTTGTTTTAGCATCTGCACAACTATGGGCAAAACAGACATTATTGAAAACATAAAGTTGCGTTATGAGCACTTGAGTTACAGTTCATAAAAGGAAATCAGTCAATTGAAATAAAATCATTAGGCCCTAATCTATGGATTTCACATGACTGGGCAGGGGCGCAGCCATGGGTGAGCTAAGCCCAGCCAATCAGAATAAGTTTTTCCCCACAAAAGGGCTTTATTACAGACCGAAACACTCCTGGCTCTCATGAGGACTGCCAGAGTTTACAATGCTACAGAGGTTACATTGATCTGAGGTTACCGGCCTCAGAAATTGCAGCGCAAATAAATTCTTCACATAGTTCAAGTAACATCTCAACATAAACTTTTCAGAGGAGACTGTGTGAATCAGACCTTCATGGTCGAATTACTGCAAAGAAACCACTAAAGGACACCAATAAGAAGAAGAGGCTTGCTTCGGCCAAGAAACACGAGCAATTGACATTAGACCGTTGGAAATCTGTCCTTTGGTCTGATGAGGCCAAATTTTAGATTTTTGGTTCAAACTCCGTGTCTTTGTGAGATGCAGAGTAGGTGAACAGATTATCTCCACGTGTGTGGTTCCCACCGTGAAGCATGGAGGAAGGAGGTGTGATGGTGCTTTGCTGATGACACTGTCTGATTTATTTAGAATTCAAGGCACACTTAACCAGCATGACTATAACAGTATTCTGCAACGATACACCTCCAAACTGGTTTTCGCTTAGTGGGACTATCATTTGTTTTTCAACAGGACAATGACCCAATACACCTCCAGGCCATGTAAGGGCTATTTGGCGAAGAAGGAGAGTGATGGAGTGCTGAATCAAATGCAGCACTCCTTAACCTCGTTTTGTATCACATTCCAATGATAAAACTGGGGGGGATTTCAGAATGTGGCGGGGGGGTGGGACGACACGTCCTCAGTGAAAGTCCCGCCCCTGGTACAATGATTGTCTACACTATACTTGCTTGTTTTGTCATATAAACTGAAATTAGGCAAACTATTAATATGTAAGCAACCAGGAAATGGCAGAGCGATTTCAGCATAGTGCACCTTTTAATTAATATTATTATTTTTTGTTAAATTTGACAGTAACATGTACAGTAACAGTAACATTTTACAGTAACATGCAAAACACAAAACAGAACAGCCAGAGGGATTCCACAAAGAAATACAAATTATAATAATAGAAATCCACATATCCATTAAAATAGAGACATGTAGCGAATATATATATTTTTTACATTTGGTTTTGTATATGTTTTAATGATTCTAAATAGTTAACACACATTTAGAAAAGGGTATTTTTCTTCATAAATGTTGATTTGTGTATGAAAAATGTTCCTAGTAAAAATAAAGAGATTTATGACATACTCATGTTCAATTGTGGAATCAGTGTAGTAAGATAATGTCAAACTTAGATATATCAATGGTTGTATGCATTTTGTTGCCAAGATGTAGTTTTACATCAGTCCAGAACACTAAGTAAACAATGACAGAATAAGTGTTCAATAGATACCGTTTCTAGTTCACAAAAACTGCATTCACTGGTAACAGGTATATACACTGCTCAAAAAAATAAAGGGAACACTAAAATAACACATCCTAGATCTGAATGAATGAAATATTCTTATTAAATACTTTTTTCTTTACATAGTTGAATGTGCTGACAACAAAATCACACAAAAATGATCAATGGAAATCAAAAATATCAACCCATGGAGGTCTGGATTTGGAGTCACACTCAAAATTAAAGTGGAAAACCACACTACAGGCTGATCCAACTTTGATGTAATGTCCTTAAAACAAGTCAAAATGAGGCTCAGTAGTGTGTGTGGCCTCCAAGTGCCTGTATGACCTTCCTACAACGCCTGGGCATGCTCCTGATGAGGTGGCGGATGGTCTCCTGGGGGATCTCCTCCCAGACCTGGAATAGAGCATCCGCCAACTCCTGGACAGTCTGTGGTGCAACGTGGCGTTGGTGGATGGAGCGAGACATGATGTCCCAGATGTGCTCAATTGGATTCAGGTCTGGGGAACGGGCGGGCCAGTCCATAGCATCAATGCCTTCCTCTTGCAGGAACTGCTGACACACTCCAGCCACATGAGGTCTAGCATTGTCTTGCATTAGGAGGAACCCAGGGCCAACCGCACCAGCATATGGTCTCACAAGGTGTCTGAGGATCTCATCTCGGTACCTAATGGCAGTCAGGCTAACTCTGGCGAGCACATGGAGGGCTGTGCGGTCCCCCAAAGAAATGACTGACCCACCGCCAAACCGGTCATGCTGGAGGATGTTGCAGGCAGCAGAACGTTCTCCACGGCGTTCCAGACTCTGTCACGTCTGTCACGTGCTCAGTGTGAACCTGCTTTCATCTGTGAAGAGCACAGGGCGCCAGTGGCGAATTTGCCAATCTTGGTGTTCTCCTGCAAATGCCAAACATCCTGCACGGTGTTGGGCTGTAAGCACAATCCCCATACCACTCTCATGGAGTCTGTTTCTGACCGTTTGAGCAGACACATACACATTTGTGGCCTGCTGGAGGTCATTTTGCAGGGCTCTGGCAGTGCTCCTCCTTGCACAAAGGCAGAGGTAGCGGTCCTGCTGCTGAGTTGTTGCCCTCCTACGGCCTCCTCCACGTCTCCTGATGTACTGGTCTGTCTCCTGGTAGCGCCTCCATGCTCTGGACACTACGCTGACAGACACAGCAAACCTTCTTGCCACAGCTCGCATTGATGTGCCATCCTGGATGAGCTGCACTACCTGAGCCACTTGTGTGGGTTGTAGACTCCGTCTCATGCTACCACTAGAGTGAAAGCACCGCCAGCATTCAAAAGTGACCAAAACATCAGCCAGGAAGCATAGGAACTGAGAAGTGGTCTATGGTCCCCACCTGCAGAACCACTCCTTTATTGGGGGTGTCTTGCTAATTGCCTATAATTTCCACCTGTTGTCTATTCCATTTGCACAACAGCATGTGAAATGTATTGTCAATCATCAGTGTTGCTTCCTAAGTGGACAGTTTGATTTCACAGAAGTGTGATATTGTGATTGACTTGGAGTTACATTGTGTTGTTTAAGTGTTCCCTTTATTTTTTTAAGCAGTGTATTTAGAAATCAAGCTATTACTTGGATAGAATCTATGGATAATCTTAATTCATATTTTTATTGGTCACCATACATTTGTGTGGAGTGAGCCAAGCACGGCACCTGTAGTGTACCCGTAGTGTCAGTTGTGAGGATGCAACCCTGTGACATTGTCTCGGCTGCTAGGCACTCTACAAGAAGTATGTGGACACCTGCTCGTCAAACATCTCATTCCAAAATCATCGGCATTAATATGAAGTTGGTCCCCCCTTTGCTGCTACAACAGCCTTCACTCTTCTGGGAAGGCTTTCCACTAGATGTTGGAAGATTGCTGCGGGGACAAGAGCATTAGTAAGGTCGGGCACTGATGTTGGGGCGATTAGGCCTGGCTCGCAGTCAGCGTTCCAATTGATCCCAAAGGTGTTCGATGGGGTTGAGGTCAGGGCTCTGTGCAGGTCAGTCAAATTCTTCCACTCCGATCTCAACAAACCATTTTCTTGTCATCTTCATCAATCAACTACATTATAGTAAAAAACTACTTTGACTACCACCACCGATTTCTGTATGCTAGCTACACTACCAGCTTATACGAATGGGAGTTAGCATTTGTCAGTCACTTTTTCTAAACCTGAAAAGGGATAACTTCTTAATGTTATGCAGCAAAAACAGCCAAATATATAAAATTAAATATATCAAATTAACCACATTTTGGGCCTGTTACAATACATCAATCATGACGGAATTGACAAATATCCACTTTGTTAGATCAGATTTGTTGAATGTGCGCCAATCCAGTGTCCTATCCACCCACGGTCTGCATTCCATTGATCTCTTTACTGCATTTATCCCCATTACCTACCCAATCTCTTTCCAGGAGTTCAAACTAATTTTCGTGTCTTTGAAATCCCTACATGAAAATATGTTTTTTGTGAACTTGTTCTGATAGACTTTCGTCAAAGTGCACTGCAAATTCAACAACAATTCAAATTGTCAAGGGAGTGAGTTTATTTATACAGGATGTACTGCCCCTACCTACCGTCAACCAATCATGTCAATGTGGAGCTAAGCGGAGCCCTCTGCATTGTTACAAAAATTGGGAGGCTCACAGCATCGCCGTACAGAGCTCGATTGGGTGTCTGCAAGCCTCCGGAGGCTCGCAATTGCATCACAACCTCTGTACAGAGCCTCCAGACTTGATGTCCGGATCAAATGTAAGTGGGCCCCCCCCAACCAAATCTTGCTTAGGGCCTCCAAAAAGCTAGAGCTGCCCCTGTGTGTAATTCAAAAACAACTTAGCTATTGAAATGCAAGCAACAGGTGAATACACCAGTTACAGAAAGTAATACAATACCAAAACATAAAACAAATGTCACTCAAGTCAACTTTTAATACATTCATCAGTACTTTTCAAATTAACCTTAGCACAAACAAACAACAATATGAAACAAAGATTATTCACTTTATTTTAAATTATGATGTAACGTGGTCGCTGCAAGCTGTCTGTGTTTACATCTCTCTCAGTCCAATCACCAAACACGGCTACAGTAGAGGGAGAAAGGTTACAAAAGAAAAGGGTGGGGGGACTAGGTGGAGGTTCAGATCTCCTGGAAAGTTACCCTCCTGTAGCTTATCAACCAGCTAGTTATTAGAATCAGTAGAGCCATGTATCAGATCAAGCTGCTTCTTGCGTTGAATCTGTTGATTCCATCTCGATCTGATCATCCTCATCGTTGTACTCCAGTCCTCCACATCTAACACACCTGATTAAACTAATTGCATTCCGAGGACTAGAGTCCTCTAGGGAATCACCTTAAAAACACAAGTGTCACAGTTACTTTGTTTGCAAACGGTAGCAACACTTTTTTTAAAAACCAAGCAATGCTTTCATATCTAACCTACATGCTTGTCGTCGGCAAAAAAAGCAAATAGGCACACGTAACAAACATTCATTATAGTATGGTCAATGTGTTCACAGAGTTGTATCATGTCTACATACGGTCTCCAGGGATAGGTGAGGTGGGGAATGTGATTAGTCTAGATAGAACAGCACTTCTTAGGCTGGTCCTGGGCACCCAAAGGGGTGCACATTGTTGTTTTTGCCTCCACAACATATTCAAATGATCAACTTATCATCAAGTGTCAATGATTTGAGTCAGGTGTGTAGTGGTAATGCAAAAACAGTATATCTTCCTCCACTGTCCCTGTCCCACACTGGGCTCGAACCAGTGATCCTCTATTCGCAAACACACATGAACATCCTCCTTGACAACCTATCGACAGTTTGAGCCAACCAAAAGGTACCAATTGGATGGCACCATCCGCGACATTTTAAGCTAGCTGTGGAGTGAGGTAAACGGCACATTCTTAACTCTATTACACGTTTGTACGTGATCATGTATTAGTGCGATTCCTCTCGTGACCCACTTGCCCTTGGCACTACTCATTCATTTCGCCTCTCTCTCTTAGACCAAGGTACTTTACATGTACTCCTCATAGTCTTGCCATCTTCGTTCTTCAGTGAGATGAGGTGGTGGCATTGGGTGGATTGCCCTCTGCCTCATTCATCCGAGGCAGGCCTCTCCAGAGGAACTAATGGAGGGGAGAGGGGTAAATGGGAAGGAGAGAAAATTGACATGGTCTTACTCAGTAAGGCATACCAGTATAAATACAGGTATTCTGATTGCAAATGGGTTGCTTACTAAACCTTCTAAAAAACACATTGAGGAGCGCTTGAGGAGCTGAGGGGAGGATACTCACGTGTACATGTAGAGCAGTGGTTCCCAAAATGTGTATAGTCCCGTACCCCTTCAAACATTCAACCTCCAGCTGCGTACCCCCTCTAGCACCAGGGTCAACCCACTCTCAAATGTTGTTTTTTTGCCATCATTGTAAGCCTGCCACACACACACACTACATTTATATACGATACATTTATTAAACATAAGAGTGAGTGTGAGTTTGTCACAACCCGGCTCGTGGGAAGTGACAAAGAGCTCTTATAGGACCAGGGCACAAATAATAATATAATACTAATCAATAATTTTGCTCTTTATTTAGCCATTTTACATATAAATCTTTTATTTGTTCATCAACAATTGTGAATAACTCACCACAGGTTAATGAGAAGGGTGTGCTTGAAAGGATGCACATAACTCCGCATTGTTGGGTTGTATAAGCCCCTCATTCTTAAATCATTTCCCCCACACAGTCTGTGCCTGTATTTAGTTTTCATGCTAGTGAGGGCCAAGAATCCACTCTCACAAAGGTACTGGTTGCAAAGGGCATCAGTGTCTTAGCAGCGTGATGTGCCAAAGCAGGATACTCTGAGTGCAGCCCTATCCAGAATTCTGGCAGTGACTTCTGATTAAATAACATTTTCACAGAACCACTTGTTCAGATATCGGTAAGTGGACTGGAGGCAGGGCATGAAAGGGATAACGAATCCAGTTGTTTGTGTCATCCATTTCGGGAAAGTACCTGAGTAATTGTGCACCCAGCTCACTCAGGTGCTTCGCTATATCACATTTAACATTGTCTGTAAGCTTGAGTTCATTTGCACACAAAAAAATCATACAATGATGGAAAGACCTGTGTGTTGTCCTTGTTAATGCAGATTGAGAGAGCTCCAACTTCTTCATCATAGCTTAAATTTTGTCCTGCACATTGAATATAGTTGCAGAGAGTCCCTGTAATCCTAGATTCAGATCATTCAGGCGAGAAAAAACGTCACCCAGATAGGCCAGTCGTGTGAGAAACTCGTCATCATGCAGACAAGTGAATATTATGGTCAGTAAAGAAAACGTTAAGCTTGTCTCTCAATTTTAAAAAAACGTGTCAATACATTGCCCCTTGATAACCAGTGCACTTCTGTATGTTGTAAAAGCGTTACATGGTTGCTGCCGATATCATTGCATAATGCAGAAAATACACGAGAGTTCAGGGGCCTTGCTTTAACAAAGTTAACCATTTTCCCTGTAGAATTCACTGTCTTGTATGCGAAGCAGTAATTGTTTCAAAACATCTCCTGCCATGTTACTGACACGTCATGAAGCAATGTTGTTTGATGAAGACATTGTCTGTATAGTTTTTTTGGCCTTTTCCCCAGCCATATCCACAGCAGCAGGAATAAGTAAGTCCTCCACAATAGTATGGTGCTGACCTGTCCTAGCCACTCGGTAGTTCACCATATAAAACGCTTCTAGCCCCTTCTTATTAATGGTATCTGTTGCTTTTATACATGCCTTACTACTCGAAAGTAGTCTTACTTCTCGCTCATAAAACTCCCATGGCTTATTTGTCAAATTGACATGTCTCGTTTCTAAATGTCTGCGCAAGCATGAAGGCTTCATCGAGCAGTGAGATACAGTTGAAGTCGGACGTTTACATACAATTATGTTGGAGTCAACTCATTTTTCAACCACTCTACAAATGTCTTGTTAACAAACTATCGTTTTGGCAAGTCGGTTAGGGCATCTACTTTGTGCATGACACAAGTAATTTTTCCAACAATTGTTTACTTATAATCCACTGTATCACAATTCCAGTGGGTCAGAACTTTACATACATTAAGTTGACAGTGTCTTTAAACAGCTTGGACAATTCCAGAAAATTATGTCATGGCTTTAGAAGCTTCTGATAGGTTACTTTACATCATTTGAGTCAATTGGAGGTGTACCTGTGGATGTATTTCAAGGCCTACCTTCAAACTCAGTGACTCCTTGCTCGACATCATGAAAAATCACAGGAAATCAGCCAAGACCTCAGAACAAAAATTGTAGACCTCCACAAGTCTGGTTCATCCTTGGGAGCAATTTCCAAACACCTGAAGGTACCACCTTCATCTGTACAAAGAATAGTGCGCAAGTATAAACACCATGGGACCACACAGCCGTCATACCACTCAGGAAGGAGATGCGTTGTCTCCTAGAGTTGAACGTACTTTGGTGTGAAAAGTGCAAATCAATCCCAGAACAACAGCAAAGGACCATGTGAAGATGCTGGAGGAAACAGGTACAAAAGCATCTATATCCACAGTAAAATAAGTCCAATATCGACATAACCTGAAAGGCCGCTCAGCAAGGAAGAAACCACTGCTCCAAAACCACCATAAAAAAGCCAGACTGCGGTTTTCAACTGCACATGGGGACAAAGAGCGTACTTTTTGGAGAAATGTCCTCTGATCTGATGAAATGAAAATAGAACTGTCTGGCCATAATGACCATCATTATGTTTGGAGGAAAAAGGGTGAGGCTTGCAAGCCAAAGAACACCATCCCAACCGTGAAGCACAGGGGGTGGCAGCATCATGTTGTGGGGGCGCTTTGCTGCTGGAGGGACTGGTGCACTTCACAAAATAGATGGCATCATGAGGTAGGAAAATTATGTGGATATATTGAAGCATCATCTCAAGACATCAGTCAGGAAGTTAAAGCTTGGTCGCAAATGGGTCTTCCAACTGGACAATGACCCCAAGCATACTTCCAAAGTTGTGGCAAAATGGCTTAAGGACAACAAATTCAAGGTATTAGAGTGGCCATCACAAAGCCCTGACCTCAATCCTATAGAAAATGTCTGGGCAGAACTGAAAAAGCGTGTACGAGCAAGGATGCCTACAAACCTGACTCAGTTACACCAACTCTGTCAGGAGGAATGGGCCAAAATTCACCCAACCTATTGTGGGAAGCTTGTGGAAGGCTACCCGAAACATTTGACCCAAGTTAAACCATTTAAAGGCAATGCTACCAAATACTAATTGAGTATACAGTATGTAAATTTCTGACCCACTGGGAATGTGATGAAAGAAATAAAAGCTGAAATAAATCATTCTCTCTAAAATTATTCTGACATTTCACATTCTTAAAATAAAGTGGTGATCCTAACTGACCTAAAACAGGGAATTTTTACTAGGATTAAATGTCAGGAATTGTGAAAAACTGAGTTTAAATATATTTGGCTAAGGTGTATGTAAAAGGTGTAAACTTCTGACTTCAACTGTAGTACTTTTGCACACACTGTGGCTGAGGAAAGGCACTACTCCCAATATATGTGAACCCCAAATCAATGTAGTTCTAATCATATTTGCGCCTCGTCGATGGCCCAACGTCCCTGTCTATTGTTCGGCGCTTTCCAGTGTAAGGGTGCAGTAGCTCTTCGGCTGCATTAGATTCACAACTATTAGTGTCCATGCTAGTTGGGCTAGCAACAAATGTAGAATTACTAATGCTAGCATTGGATGTGCTCGTGGAAGCAGAACAACTTGTGTCATCAACAGGTGCAGGTATGTGCATCTATGGACGGTAGGCCTTACTTTTTTTAACCATTCATCAATTTTCAAGCAAACGGAATGAGCAGCAGCTACGTTTGGCTACATACGGACCGTTAGTGCAATTCCCGTGAGAGAGTAATGGTTAATGTGATTGGATGTTGATTATTTAACAAGGCTACCTGTGTTTAACATCGTGTTGTTATTTTGCTGAACACTTGATGGTTTAATTTTATTTTTTAGGAGTGAAACGAGACTACTCAGGTGAGAAAAAACATCACCCTAATGTATAGCCCCGTTGGAAAATCTAAATGGAGTGTTTGAAAATGTGAATCACATTTTTATTTGACATCCCCCCGACGTCATTGCGCATGCCCCAGTTTGGGAATAGCAGATGTAGAGGATGCCACAGGTGGAGTTGACTCAGTGCAGATTCTAGTTTAACATCTTACTGGCATCCCAGCCATTAGACTAACAGAGATACAAATCAAATCCAATGTTATTTGTCACATGTGCCGAATACAGCCTTACAGCGAAATGCTTACTTACAAAATACGTGTTAAGTAAAAAAATAAGAAATAAAAGTAACACATATTTAAATAGCAGCAGTAAAATAACAATAGCGAGGCTATATACAGGGGTTACCGGTACAGAGTCAATGTACGAGGGCACCGGTTAGTTGAGGTAATTGAGGTACAATGTACAGTGGGGCAAAAAAGTATTTAGTCAACCACCAATTGTGCAAGTTCTCCCACTTATAAAGATGAGAGAGGCCTGTAATTTTCATCATTGGTACACTTCAACTATGACAGACAAAATGAGGAAAAAAATCCAGAAAATCACATTGTAGGATTTTTTATGAATTTATTTGCAAATTATGGTGGTAGGTAGAGTTAAAGTGACTATGCATAGATAACAGAGAATAGCAGCAGCGTAAAAGAGAGGGGGGTAGCCATTTGATTAGCTGTTCAGGAGTCTTATGGCTTGGGGGTAGAATATGTCTTTTGGACTTAGACTTGGTGCACCAGTACCACTTGCCGTGCAGTAGCAGAGAGAACAGTCTATGACTAGGGTGGCTGGAGTCTTTGACATTTTTTGACAACACCTGGTATAGAGGTCCTGGATGGCATGAAGCGTGGCCCCAGTGATGTACAGGACCGTACGCACTACCCTCTGTAGTGCCTTGTGGTCGGAGGCCGAGCAGTTGCCAAACCAGGCAGTGATGCAACCAGTCAGGATGCGCTCGATGGTGCAGCTGTATAACTTTTTGAGGATCTGAGGACCCATGCCAAATCTTTTCAGTCTCCTGAGGGGGAATAGGTTTTGTTGTGCCCTCTTCACGACTGTATTGGTGTGCTTGGACCATGATAGTTTGTTGGTGATGTGGACACCAAGGAACTTGAAGCTCTTAACCTTCTCCACTCCCAGCCCCGTCGATGAGAATGGGGGTGTGCTCCGTTCTCAATTTCCTGTAGTCCATAATCATCTCCTTGTCTTTCACGCTGAGGGAGAGTTTGTTGTCCTGGCACCACACCCCCAGGTTTCTGACCTCCCTATATGCTGTCTCATCGTTGTTGGTGATTAGGCCTACCACTGTTGTGTCATCTGCAAACTTGATGGTGTTGGAGTCGTGCCTGGCCATGCAGTCAAGAGTGAACAGGGAGTACAGGAGGGGACTGAGCACGCACCCTTGAGGGGCCCCCATGTTGAGGATCAGTGTTGTTGTTACCTACCCTTACCACCTGGGGGTGGCCCATCAGGAAGTCCAGGATCCAGTTGCAGAGGGAGGTGTTTAGTCCCAGGGTCCTTAGCTTAGTGATGAGCTTTGAAGGCACTATGGTGTTGTAGTCAATGAATAGCATTCTCACATAGGTGTTCCATTTGTCCAGGTGGGAAAGGGCAGTGTGGAGTGCAATAGAGATAGCATCATGTGTGGATCTGTTGGGGCTGTATGCAAATTTGATTGGGTCTAGGGTTTCTGGGATAATGGTGTTGATGTGTGCCATGACCAGCCTTTCAAAGCAATTCATGGCTACCGACGTGAGTGCTACGGCTCGGTAGTCATTTAGGCAGATTACCTTCGTGTGCTTGGGCACAGGGACTATGGTGGTCTGCTTGAAATATGTGGGTATTACAGACTCATACAGGGAGAGTTTGAAAATATCAGTGAAGACACTTGCCAGTTGGTCAACACATGCTCGGAGTACATTTCCTGGTAATCTGTCTGGCCTTGCAGCTTTGTGAATGTTGACCTGGTCTTACATAAATCGGCTACGGAAAGCGTGACCACACAATCGGAAACAGCTAATGCTCTTATGCATGTTTCAGTGTTACTTGCCTCGAAGCGAGCATAGAAGTTTTTTAGCTCGTCTGGTAGGCTCGTGTCACTGGGCAGCTCTCGGCTGTGCTTACCTTTGTAGTCTGTAATAGTTTGCAAGACCCTTGCTCCCTTCGGTCTCAACGTAGACTTTGATCTGAAGCCATTCTTGTGATTTTGTTAAATGTTTGTAGGCTTATGTAGCCAAATCGTATCTATGATCGTACGCTATCCATTTATGTTTTTTGTATGCTATTTTAATATATAAGAATTAACCAATGATATCAGGCCACACCCGGCCATGATTACAGACACCTGTATGTCTTTTGACATAAATTAGTCATATAAATTAGTCATATAAATTAGTCATCCCGCAGTGTTTGTCATTATACCCTGATGAAGACAGCTTGTCTGTCGAAACGTTGGACATCAATATTTTTGCATCTGAGCTCCTAGAGTGTGCAGCTCTCCTTTATTTTTTTTAAAGCATTCCACTCCGCTACTCAGCGCCTCGCCTAAATGGGTGTGCGTTTCTTTCGCCTCTAGGCTCATGTCACTGGGCAGCTCGCGGCTGTGCTTCCCTTTGTAGTCTATAATAGTTTGCAAGCCCTGCCACATCCGACGAGCGTCAGAGCTGGTGTAGTATGATTCGATCTTCGTCCTGTATTGACGCTTTGCCTGTTTGATGATTCGTCGGAGGGCATAGTGGGATTTCTTATAAGCTTCGGGGTTAAGGTCCCGCTCTTTGAAAGCGGCAACTCTACCCTTTAGCTCAGTGCAGATGTTGCCTGTAATCCATAGGTTCTGGTTGGGGTATGTATGTACAGTCACTGTGGGGACGATGTCTTCGATGCACTTATTGATGAAGCCGAGTTTTGAAATGAGTGGAATTCAAGTATGATAGCTCAGGAGATGTAGAAAACACCGTCTCCGGATTACATTTTCAAACTAAGGGCAACCATGGCATCCAACAGGAGACGCATCCATCCATGAATGATGTATATGGGTAAAATAGTCTAGCTAGCTACATTTTCAGATATTACACATTTCTAATTTTGACAGAAAGTGGCTTCATTTCAAGTTAAAGAGTACTGTTAGCTAGCTAGCTAATCTTATATGGCTGACTTGCTAGCTAACGTTATGTGTATGATCTCATTATTTGTATCTCAGAGCCCTTTGCTTGGCTAGCTATAGCCTAATGTTAGCTAGCTAACATTGAACCTGATTGGTTAGCTACATGCAGATTCATGCAGGGTAGTAACATCATGAGTTGGGATTATGGTTCATTGTTTTCCATCTACTCCAACTTCAGAGCACTCTCATCTGAGTTTGCCAGAGCGCAGAATAATGAATGAATTTACAAACGGTCAACACCTGTTGAATATGGCCGGTGTCAGTAAACGTCAGCAAAAAAAGATTAATTAAATTGTTGCCAGCAGCACATTTACAGACACCAACGCTCTGGATAGCATGATAACAGCCTAACCAGCTCTGCTAGGGCGAGTAAAATGTTCTCTCATTTGTGTCTGGAAGTAGCTAGCAAGTTGGCCAATGTTAGCCAATTAGCCTGGGTGCTTGACTGCCTTTGTGAGGTCAGAACATTTGGATCAACCCTACTCATCGGTCAGTGTCCAGTGTGCGCTCTGTACGCTCCGAGAGCGAAACGCTCTGAATTTACGAACAGACAATCTGACAGCACAGTTGCAGTCACCAACGCTTTGGATACCATAACAGTCTAACCATCCCTGCTAGGGTGAGTAATGCACAATGAGCTGTTCTCTCATTTGTGTCTGGAAGTAGCTAGCAAGTTAGCTTGGGTGCTTGACTGCTATTGTTAGTACAGAACGCTCGGATCAACCCTTAAAGAGATGGTTGGGGCTAAAGCTTAAGAGGGTGTGAATGATGCTGAATGGGTGTAGACAAAGAGGGCCAACCAGTAGTAGTACCAAAACGTTCAAAGACCATTTTACACATTTATCAACTTTAAAAGCAGAATTACTTTCCCATTGTTCCTCAACTGTAGTGTTAACATTACAAAAAAAATTACACGCAAAAAGAATGTTGATTAATAAAATATTTGTCTACCTCAAATGAAGGGGATGATGACACAATCATTGTGAGATGGAGGATATCTGATTTCAATGGTGCTAAACTCGTGGCTCAGTCACTTCATTCAGGATAAATTAAGCTAGCCATGAGTTAGCCTGCCACAGAGTAGGTTAGTTCTGAAGGATTTGTTGCCATAGAAATTTACCTGACTAAAAGGTAAGCCACTTTTATGGTACCGGTTGACCAAAGTTATCTTGCTAACTCCTCAAACCTGATTTTGTAGTATAGGGGTCAGGACGAAGCCCTCTCTGTTGCCATCTCCTCTTTCCCACCGCTAAAGCACTGTGCTCCTAGTTCACCCTCACAAGCGGAACGCTGTGTCTGTGAATGCATCCATCCACACACACACACACGCACACACGTTACGTTATGGTAGTCCATCGTATGCAATGATGACTTCCATCTTTGCGTTAGCGGTGACTTCTTTGGTGACTGTTGAGTCCAATACGAGATCCACAGATTTGATTGCAGGTGGGGCATGTGTAATAGGTGTTAGTGTGGGGCAGGCACGGTTGTATGTCTCCTGAGCTGTTTTTGCTGTTTCTTTGTGCTCCTCTCCTCCTCCCACCAATGTACACCGCCCTGGCAGAGCTACCGCCAGGTCGACAGCAGCGTCCTCCAGGTCTGTGGGTTTGATGTTGCACTTCTACAGCAACGTTTTCAGATGGTCCTTGTAGCGCTTTGTCACGACTCTCTCTCCAAAAGGACCCATCAGCTAGGCCAATGGCTGACAGATAGCCAAACTCTCTCTCTCCTGGGGGAGTTGGCCCGGTTTTATGACTCATCAACCGGATCGTAAATACCTGGCAGAAACTCTTGTTTGGCTCTGCAGTATTGAGAATGGAATGTCTGAGTGTTACAGAGAGACTTGCTAAAAACTTTAACATGAAAAGATTGGACATTGAAATATTAGTTTTGAAATCCAAACATTTGGAATGGTTGGTGGGGGTCCAAACAATAAACCTGTCAAAAGTTTATTATTTTGTGATATCATTAAGGATGGTATAACTAAATAACATTGTAACTTTAAAAGCTTCACAATGTATAGATCAGATAATCATTTATTTAGAACATTTAGATGATCTACGTATAAGAATACTTTTGTGAAGATAAAATATGATTTTAGCCTTCTAAATGTGATAAATGTTTTTCATGTAAACTTTTGCCAAGTCAGTAACCATGCCCACGTGAGCACAGACTTTGTGTCAACATGATGGAACGCCCCCTATTTACCCAAGCATAAAAAGACTTGTGACGAAGTTTACATTAGACCAAAACATGCTGGGTTGCTGCCGGTGTGTAAAGTGGTCCTAGCTGTACATTGAATAATCAACCATTGAGACCAGTCTAGGTGCAGGGCGAGTTGAATAGGTTACCAATGGTTAAATCTCTACATACCAGACTGCGTGGAGCGGTGGCTACACAGCTGGAAATGGTTAAAACTACAAGACCAGAAAATGGTAAAACCCTCTGAAACTCTTGAGTGAAGAAGATAAAGACTACACCGGAACATTCACAGCTGTTTAAGTACTGGTAGTCTTGGAAACTCAACCGAAGACGAGAGGGGAAAAATAGATCCCTTTCACCACTATAGGTACCTCTGAAGGATCCATTCTAACATCTGGAGTATCTAGTCTAACAATCACTCTGAGACAAAGAAGCCTACTACAACTACAAAGGACATTGTGACCTCTTTTGGACAACCAGAGACTTACACAACCAGAGTCTCGCATCCCTTGATAACACCCATAGAACATCGAGTTCATCAGAGAGACAACAGAGAAAGACATCTACGCATAAACATGTGTTGTGTTTATTTTCTGAATGAGTGGTCTTTCATGTGCAAATGATCTATTCCCATGACCATAGCTTACACATGTACATGTATGTACGATAAGTCCACTCTATTTGTCTCTCCCATTCTTTACTTTTCCCCACCCCCTTTTCATTGTGTAACAAGCCATCATATCGGGTTAGCACACTAGGGATTTTTCATATGCATTATGTTAGTAATCGATAATCTATACTGGGTATGTGTATGTATTTCTGTGTGATTATTTAAATTGGTTACAACTTACTTCCGGCGCCGACAGAGATGGCCGCCTCGCTTCGCGTTCCTAGGAAACTATGCAGTTTTTAGTTTTTTTACGTGTTATTTCTTACATTAGTACCCCAGGTCATCTTAGGTTTCATTACATACAGTCGAGAAGAACTACTGAATATAAGATCAGCGTCAACTCACCATCAGTACGACCAAGAATATGATTTTCGCGAAGCGGATCCTGTGTTCTGACTTTCAACCAGGACAACAGAATGGATCCCAGCCGGCGACCCAAAACAACGACTCCGTAAAAGAGGGAAACGAGGCGGTCTTCTGGTCAGACTCCGGAGACGGGCACATCGTGCACCACTCCCTAGCATTCTTCTCGCCAATGTCCAGTCTCTTGACAACAAGGTTGATGAAATCCGAGCAAGGGTAGCATTCCAGAGGGACATCAGAGACTGTAACGTTCTTTGCTTCACGGAAACATGGCTCACTGGAGAGACGCTATCGGAGGCGGTGCAGCCAGTGGGTTTCTCCACGCATCGCGCCGACAGAAACAATCATCTTTCTGGTAAGAAGAGGGGCGGGGGCGTATGCCTTATGGCTAACGAGACGTGGTGTGATCACAGAAATATACAGGAAGTCAAATCCTTCTGTTCACCTGATTTAGAATTCCTCACAATCAAATGTCGACCGCATTATCTACCAAGAGAATTCTCTTCGATTATAATCACAGCCGTATATATTCCCCCCCAAGCAGACACATCGATGGCTCTGAACTAACTTTATTTGACTCTTTGCAAACTGGAATCTCTACATCCTGAGGCTGCATTCATTGTAGCTGGGGATTTTAACAAGGCTAATCTGAAAACAAGACTCCCTAAATTGTATCAGCATATCGATTGCGCAACTAGGGCTGAAAAAACCTTGGATCATTGTTACTCTAACTTCCGCGACGCATATAAGGCCCTGCCCCGCCCTCCTTTCGGAAAAGCTGACCACGACTCCATTTTGCTGATCCCTGCCTACAGACAGAAACTAAAACAAGAAGCTCCCACGCTGAGGTCTGTCCAACGCTGGTCCGACCAAGCTGATTCCACACTCCAAGACTGCTTCCATCACGTGGACTGGGATGTGTTTCGTATTGCATCAGATAACAACATTGACGAATACGCTGATTCGGTGTGCGAGTTCATTAGAACGTGCGTTGAAGATGTCGTTCCCATAGCAACGATTAAAACATTCCCTAACCAGAAACCGTGGATTGATGGCAGCATTCGCATGAAACTGAAAGCGCAAACCACTGCTTTTAATCAGGGCAAGGTGACTGGTAACATGACCGAATACAAACAGTGCAGCTATTCCCTCCGCAAGGCTATCAAACAAGCTAAGCGTCAGTATAGAGACAAAGTAGAATCTCAATTCAACGGCTCAGACGCAAGAAGTATGTGGCAGGGTCTACAGTCAATCACGGACTACAAGAAGAAAACCAGCCCAGTCACGGACCAGGATGTCTTGCTCCCAGGCAGACTAAATAACTTTTTTGCCCGCTTTGAGGACAATACAGTGCCACTGACACGGCCTGCAACGAAAACATGCGGACTCTCCTTCACTGCAGCCGAGGTGAGTAAAACATTTAAACGTGTTAACCCTCGCAAGGCTGCAGGCCCAGACGGCATCCCCAGCCGCGCCCTCAGAGCATGCGCAGACCAGCTGGCCGGTGTGTTCACGGACATATTCAATCAATCCCTATACCAGTCTGCTGTTCCCACATGCTTCAAGAGGGCCACCATTGTTCCTGTTCCCAAGAAAGCTAAGGTAACTGAGCTAAACAACTACCACCCCGTAGCACTCACTTCCGTCATTATGAAGTGCTTTGAGAGACTAGTCAAGGACCATATCACCTCCACCCTACCTGACACCCTAGACCCACTCCAATTTGCTTACCGCCCAAATAGGTCCACAGACGATGCAATCTCAACCACACTGCACACTGCCCTAACCCATCTGGACAAGAGGAATACCTATGTGAGAATGCTGTTCATCGACTACAGCTCGGTATTCAACACCATAGTACCCTCCAAGCTCGTCATCAAGCTCGAGACCCTGGGTCTCGACCCCGCCCTGTGCAACTGGGTACTGGACTTCCTGACGGGCCGCCCCAGGTGGTGAGGGTAGGCAACAACATCTCCACCCCGCTGATCCTCAACACTGGGGCCCCACAAGGGTGCGTTCTGAGCCCTCTCCTGTACTCCCTGTTCACCCACGACTGCGTGGCCACGCACGCCTCCAACTCAATCATCAAGTTTGCGGACGACACAACAGTGGTAGGCTTGATTACCAACAACGACGAGACGGCCTACAGGGAGGAGGTGAGGGCCCTTGGAGTGTGGTGTCAGGAAAATAACCTCACACTCAACGTCAACAAAACTAAGGAGATGATTGTGGACTTCAGGAAATAGCAGAGGGAACACCCCCCTATCCACATCGATGGAACAGTAGTGGAGAGGGTAGTAAGTTTTAAGTTCCTCGGCATACACATCACAGACAAACTGAATTGGTCCACTCACACAGACAGCATCGTGAAGAAGGCACAGCAGCGCCTCTTCAACCTCAGGAGGCTGAAGAAATTCGGCTTGTCACCAAAAGCACTCACAAACTTCTACAGATGCACAATCGAGAGCATCCTGGCGGGCTGTATGACCGCCTGGTATGGCAACTGCTCCGCCCACAACCGTAAGGCTCTCCAGAGGGTAGTGAGGTCTGCACAACGCATCACCGGGGCAAACTACCTGCCCTCCAGGACACCTACACCACCCGATGTTACAGGAAGGCCATAAAGATCATCAAGGACAACAACCACCCGAGCCACTGCCTGTTCACCCCGCTATCATCCAGAAGGCGAGGTCAGTATAGGTGCATCAAAGCTGGGACCGAGAGACTGAAAAACAGCTTCTATCTCAAGGCCATCAGACTGTTAAACAGCCACCACTAACATTGAGAGGCTGCTGCCAACACACTGACTCAACTCCAGCCACTTTAATAATGGGATTTGATGGGAAATTATGTAAAATATATCACTAGCCACTTTAAACAATGCTACCTAATATAATGTTTACATACCCTACATTATTCATCTCATATGTTTACGTATATACTGTACTCTATATCATCTACTGCATCCTTATGTAATACATGTATCACTAGCCACTTTAACTATGCCACTTTGTTTACATACTCATCTCATATGTATATACT
The DNA here is from genome assembly GCF_018296145.1 of Oncorhynchus tshawytscha. Taxonomy (NCBI): domain Eukaryota; kingdom Metazoa; phylum Chordata; class Actinopteri; order Salmoniformes; family Salmonidae; genus Oncorhynchus; species Oncorhynchus tshawytscha. The sequence goes on from NC_056431.1 coordinate 37,272,672, forward strand.
GTACTCGATACCATCTACTGTATCTTGCCTAAGCTGCTCTGTACCATCACTCATTCATATATCTTTATGTACATATTCTTTATCCCCTTACACTGTGTATAAGACAGTAGTTTTTATTTTATTTTTTAAATTGTTAGTTAGATTACTTGTTGGATTATTACTGCATTGTCGGAACTAGAAGCACAAGAATTTCGCTACACTCGCATTAACATCTGCTAACCATGTGTATGTGACAAATAACATTTGATTTGATTTGATTTGAAATAGTAATTAAGCCAATATCGCTTATTCATGACTTAGTCTAGGGTTCATGCAGATTTACAAGGTCAACGACTTTCAAAATGAGACTGATATGAGGAAATGACATCACGTTAATGGTAGTCACATCATGACATCTTCATCTGCCTCCCTGCAGACCACCGGCCAAGGTGTAGATGGCCATGCAGGATCTTCCGCAGCAAGCGCTCCTGATACATTCTAATGACATGCCCAAGCCAGCGCCATTGGTGTTGGGTGACCATGTCCTCCATACTCTTGCAGTTGGTCTTAGCAAGTGTTTCTGTATGGGTCACACGGTCGTACCAGGTGATTCCCAGGATGTGCTGCAGGCATCTTATGTGTAATCGCTTGTGCTGCTTGTTGTGGCGACTGTAAGTGACCCAGGCTTCACAGCTGTATGGTGATGCAGACTTTGGTCTGGAGGTGGAGATCACTGTTTTGCAAGACAATGCGTCTTTTTCCCAAAGGCAGCTGATGCTTGCTTGCGCCAGCTATTAATTTTGAGGTCGATGCCGCAATCTTCCGAGAGGATGCTGCCAAGTTATTTGAATAACGGGACTATTGCCAGTGATTTGTGTTAAATGGTGAAGACAAGCATGGAGGGTGGAAGGCTGGATCTCCATTGGCAGGCCACCTCTGTCTTGGTGGTGTTGATAGACAGTCCCATCCTGCTAAGGTCATCTTGAGTGTGGGCCACAAGAGCACAGTCAACTGCACACTGCAGCTCAAGAACACGCTCCCTCGAAACCTTGGTGGTTGCTTGGAACCTCCTGATGTTGTATAGGTTGTATAGGTTTCCATCCAGCCTGAAGTCCACCACAACCCCACTGCTGTCCTCAAACTCCTTATGGAGAAGCTGTGTGACACATAGGAGGGAGATGTTAAAGAGTACATGTGCCAGCACATACCCCTGCCTCACACCGATGCTTACTCCAAACGACACTGACTCCTGCCCTCGTATGGCCACCCGTGCCATCATCCCATCATGGAACTGGCAAAGATGTTGGATGTTGACAGACAAATTTGAGTATAATGCCCCATAGTAGTTCCGTGCTCACAGTGTGGAAGGCCTTGGAGAGGTTGAGAAAGGCCATGAAAAGGTCCTGATGTTGTTCACGGCACTTCTCCTGTTCTTTCTGAAGCTGCATTGTGACCCTGGCAGCAGTTCCTCTGTGATGTTGTTAGCCAGCCTGTGTAGCATCACCTTGGCTAGGACCTTGCCGGCAACAGCCAGAAGGGATGTCCCCCTGCTGTTTTCGCAGATGGACTTGTCACCCTTGCTCTTATAGATGGTGACAATGTTTGCATCCTGCCACTGTTTGGGGACGATCTCTTGGTCCCAAACCTCTGTGATGTACTGGTGGAGCGATCTGGCGCAGGATTAACCTCTCTTCTTAAGTAGCTCTGCCGGGATGCTGTCAGTGCCACGAGTCTTGTTGTTCTTGAGGGAATGGATAGCTGATAACACCTCTTGGAAGGTTGTCAAATGGTTGAGGTCTTGAATGGGTGGACGGTCATGCAGTTCTTACAGAATGGAGTGGTCTTTAGGTGAGCGCTGATTGAGTAGTGCTTCAAAGTGGTCAGCCCAGCAGGATCTGGTTTTGGTCCTTCAAGAGAGTCAGACCATCAGCTGTTTTCAGGGGGGTGATGGAGCGACTTCTAGGGCCAAAGATAGTTTTAGCTAAGTTGTAGAAATTGAGCATGTTGTCTTTGTCTGCATACATTTCCTTGCGTGATGCACACCATTGCTGGCGGAGAGTAGTAGATATGGGGCTGTTGAGAGTAGCCCTGTGTGCTTTATGCATATAGTCCAGTAAGGTTGTGATGGTGTCTGAGTTCTCATCGAACCAGTCCTGATGTTTCCTACCTCTGTAGCCAATGGAGTGGGCCGCTGCCTGATAAATCACTGAGCTAATAGATGCCCACTTCCGGTCAATGGGATCCTCTGTGCTCAGAATAGCCTCAATCTCCCTCAGCCTTTTAGCGAGAGATCGATGGAACTCGTCCCTTACTGCAGCTTTCTCAAGCCGGGCACAGTGTTCTGCAGGCGTTAGGGGGGACTAGTTTAGCCAGTATCATACGGTGATCTGTCCAGCATTCAGCACCCCTCATGGCAAGTGTCAGCAGGATGGAATTAGTGTCAATGGTGAATCTATTACGTTTTATATTTGTTGTTCTGCTGGAACAAGGTGTTAGTGACGATGAGATCATGCTCGGCACATAGAGTTAGCAGTCTCATGTCATTCTCATTGACCTGGCCTACATCATGCCTACCCAGCACTCCGTTCCATATCCTTATGTACACACACACACACACACACACAGATACACAACACTATCTACAAACAATTACCAAACCAGTCAATAATAATAATAATAATTAGGAAATTATGATTCATCATAATGAGATGGTGTATGAGTACTGAATGACTCCAAATATTTAGCATCACTGAAATAAGGTTGTACTGTAGCATGAGGTCATGAAGATAGATAGAGACATGCTCACCTCTATTGTGGCTTGCTGTGACTCTTTCTTCCCTTTTTTGCTTTTCTTTTCTGGTGCCCACTCCTGAAAGACGGGTTTCATTAGACTCCATTGAACAACAAGGCAGACCAGTCCAGTATATTACCCTCCAACAGTCTCTAATAATTGTCTCATTGTTGGACCATACACTACTGTTATACAGTGGCAAGAAAAATTATGTGAACCCTTTGGATATACCTGGATTTCAAAATAAATTGGTCATAGAATTTTATCTGATCTTCATCTAGGTCACAACAATAGACAAACACAGTCTGCTTAAACTAATAACACACAAATAATTATACGTGTTCATGTCTTTATTGAACACACCACGTAAACATTAACAGTGCAGGGTGGGAAAAGTATGTGAACCCTTGGAATTAATAACTGGTTGACCCTCCTTTGGCAACAATAACCTCAACTAAACATGTTCTGTAGTTGCGGATCAGACCTGCACAACGGTCAGGAGGAATTTTTGAACATTCCTCTTTACAAAACTGTTTCAGTTTAGCAATATTCTTGGGATGTCTGCTCTCGAGGTAATCCCATAGCATCTCAATCGGGTTGAGGTCAGGACTCTGACTGGGCCACTCCAGAAGGCGTATTTTCTTCTGTTGAAGCCATTCTGTTGTTGATTTACTTCTGTGTTTTGGGTCGTTGTCCTGTTGCATCACCCAACTTCTGTTGAGCTTCAATTGGCGGACAGATAGCCTAACATTCTCCTGCAAAATGTCTTCATAAACTTGGGAATTCATTTTTCCGTCGATGATAGCAAGCTGTCCAGGCCCCTCCACTATACTTTACAGTTGGGAAGAGGTTTTGATGTTGGTGTGCTGTACCTTTTTTTCTCCACACAGAGTGTTGTGTGTTCTAATAAAACTAATTTTCTCACACATTTCAAACAAACAGAAATAGCTCTAAAACAAAGAACAAATGCCAATTTCAAGTTAACTTAACTTTACAAAGCACAACCTCTTCTTTAATATGATACCACATTCATGTCAATAGGAATAACACAAATGTTGTCTTCCATTGTGTAAATACACTCACTATCAAAAAGCAACTAACACAACAAAAAACCCTAGAGTAATTCAATTGTAGTAAATTTGAATAAATTACTCACTCATTATACTTATAAATAATATTTACATATAAATAAATACATTTATACTATGGGACCAGAGAACAATATCCAGAAAGTATTTCAAAACCCACACAAAGTAGGTTATTTGATTGACAACGATTCTTACTTCTGTAACAACGTAAAAATGCAAACAACTATTTAGGTAACCTCTCTCTATTAGATTTAGCACAGGCCAGGCCTTACACACAATGTACATATAGTAGCCTACACTGACAATAATTCAGTGAATGCATCAAGTATTAGATAGAGACAGATAAAGAGAGAAGATACAAAATACAACAACTGTTCAGAGACAATAAAATGTTTGTAGGACAAATTCATATTTCACACGGTCACTTTAGAGTTTGCATTTAGTCTACAACATGTCATGGAACTTCTGGAAGCACAGCCCTATCCTGCAAAGTGCCACAGAACACGTAGAGCACCCAAAGGAGGTTTCTACACATCTCCCACTCTTTGCCCTGCGTCCACTCCGGATGCAACACCACACAAATTAGTTACTCGGTCCACACACCCTGGTGCCACACTCCCCTTCCTGCCACTGTAGCCATATCACAAAGTGAATGCACAAGCTGAATTTTGAATGCCTTCAGGGACCAGCGCCTGCGGTTTCTGGGAAGGGGCCTTTGCAGGGTCCCCCACACAATGTACGCATTGATGAATGTTGAGCATCCCCCAAAACACATACCATTTTCTGCCTGAGCGTCCAACATTGTAATAGCTCCTCAATTGGGCAAGATGGTCAACACCTCCAATTTTCTTCTTGTAATCTATTACAAGCTCTGGAACAGATAAATTCCTACCACTTACAAAAACAACTCCAAAACCCCTGCCACTTTCACTTTAGGCCCAGGCTGTGTGGTACAAGGGCGAATGGTGGGACTTGGGGCAGACATACTCGGGTGTGCTCTTCCTCCGCTTCCTCCTCTCCCTCCTCCACTCCCTCTGCCTCCTCCTCTCCCTTTGCTTATTACTCTCCCTTCTCCTCCTCTCCCTGTTACTCTCCTCTCCACCTCCAGTCATCCCTCCTTCACTCTCCTCTTCTTCTCTCCCTCCACTCTCGCCTCACTCCACTCCTCCCTCCTTGCTCCAAATCTCTCTCATCTAATCACCATAACTCATCTTCCTCCCTGCCTTTTTCTGCTGAGCCCTGACTCTCAACATCACTTCCCTCACTTTCACTGACCAAGAAGAACAGAGGGAGAGGAGCAACAAATAGGATACAACTGCGGTCAGGAACATAATCTCCCTCTCACACTCTTTCTCTTCCTTCCTCTCTTTTTCTCAACCATACACATACTCTCTTCCTAATAATAAATAGTGTGATACAGTAACACACCTCCTATTCCACACACTCTCTTTCCAACCCACTCTTGCTTTATTGCCTGACAGACTAACTACAGAGTTCACTAATGTTAAATTATTAAATTAAATTATGGGAATTCATTTGATATAAACAAATGTGACTCACCACCTGGATTTGGTCACTTGTAGCTAAATTTGATTTTTTTTTTTTAAGTACAAAATGGTATATCATACGCTGCATTTTTGAGGAACAATGGGAAAATAATTCTGCTGTGAAAGTTGATTAACTTTTGAGAAAAGGGCCTTGGAGTGTTTTGTACATTAGAGTATCTAGTTTGAGAAAGACACCTCACAAGTCCTCAACTTGCAGCTTCATTAAATAGTACCCGCAAAACAACAGTCTCAACGTCAACAATGAAGAGGCGACTCCGGGATGTTGGCCTTCTAGGCACAGTTCCACTGTCCAGTGTCTGTGTTCTTTTGCCCATGTAAATCTTTTCTTATATTGGCCAGTCTGAAATATGGCTTTTTCAGAGGAACTCTGCCAAGAAGGCTAGCATCCCGGAGTCGCCTCTTCATTGTTGACGTTGAGACTGTTGTTTTGCGGGTACTATTTAATGAAGCTGCAAGTTGAGGACTTGTGAGGTGTCTTTCTCAAACTAGACACTAATGTACTTGTCCTCTTGCTCAGTTGTGCACCAGGGTCTCCCACTCATTGTTCTATTCTGGTTAGAGCCGGTTTGCGCTGTTCTGTGAATGGATTAGTACACAGCGTTGTACCAGATCGTCAGTTGCTTAGCAATTTCTCGCACGGAATAGCCTTCATTTCTCAGAACAAGAATAGACTGACGAGTTTCAGAAGAAAGGGCTTTGTTTCTGGCCATTTTGAGCCTGTAATCGAACCCACAAATGCTGATGCTCTAGATACTCAACTAGTCTAAAGAAGGCCAGTTTTATTGCTTCTTTAATCAGGACAACAGTTTTCAGCTGTGCAAACATAATTGAAAAAGGGTTTTATAATGATCGATTAGCCTTTTAAAATAATACACTTGGAACACAGGAGTTTTGGGTGCTGATAATTGGCCTCTGTACGCCTATGTAGATATTCCATAAACATCTCCCGTCTCCAGCTACAATAGTCATTTACAACATTAACCATGTCTACACTGTATTTCTGATCAATTTTATGTTATTTTAATGGACAAAAAATGCATTTTCTTTCAAAAACAAGGACATTTCTAAGTGACCCCAAACTTTTTAATAGTAGTGTATATACACACACATCTTTTTTTGGTGTATATTTTATTTATTTATTTTATTTTACCTTTATTTAACCAGGTAGGCAAGTTGAGAACAAGTTCTCATTTACAATTGCGACCTGGCCAAGATAAAGCAAAGCAGTTCGACAGATACAACGACACAGAGTTACACATGGAGTAAAACAAACATACAGTCAATAATACAGTATAAACAAGTCTATATACAATGTGAGCAAATGAGGTGAGAAGGGAGGTAAAGGCAAAAAAGGCCATGGTGGCAAAGTAAATACAATATAGCAAGTAAAACACTGGAATGGTAGTTTTGCAATGGAAGAATGTGCAAAGTAGAAATAAAAATAATGGGGTGCAAAGGAGCAAAATAAATAAATAAATTAAAATTAAATACAGTTGGGAAAGAGGTAGTTGTTTGGGCTAAATTATAGGTGGGCTATGTACAGGTGCAGTAATCTGTGAGCTGCTCTGACAGTTGGTGCTTAAAGCTAGTGAGGGAGATAAGTGTTTCCAGTTTCAGAGATTTTTGTAGTTCGTTCCAGTCATTGGCAGCAGAGAACTGGAAGGAGAGGCGGCCAAAGAAAGAATTGGTTTTGGGGGTGACTAGAGAGATATACCTGCTGGAGCGTGTGCTACAGGTGGGAGATGCTATTGTGACCAGCGAGCTGAGATAAGGGGGACTTTACCTAGCAGGGTCTTGTAGATGACATGGAGCCAGTGGGTTTGGCGACGAGTATGAAGCGAGGGCCAGCCAACGAGAGCGTACAGGTCGCAATGGTGGGTAGTATATGGGGCTTTGGTGATAAAACAGATTGCACTGTGATAGACTGCATCCAATTTGTTGAGTAGGGTATTGGAGCCTATTTTGTAAATGACATCGCCAAAGTCGAGGACTGGTAGGATGGTCAGTTTTACAAGGGTATGTTTGGCAGCATGAGTGAAGGATGCTTTGTTGCGAAATAGGAAGCCAATTCTAGATTTAACTTTGGATTGGAGATGTTTGATATGGGTCTGGAAGGAGAGTTTACAGTCTAACCGGACACCTAAGTATTTGTAGTTGTCCACGTATTCTAAGCCAGAGCCGTCCAGAGTAGTGATGTTGGACAGGCTGGTAGGTGCAGGTAGCGATCGGTTGAAGAGCATGCATTTAGTTTTACTTGTATTTAAGAGCAATTGGAGGCCACGGAAGGAGAGTTGTATGGCATTGAAGCTTGCCTGGAGGGTTGTTAACACAGTGTCCAAAGAAGGGCCGGAAGTATACAGAATGGTGTCGTCTGCGTAGAGGTGGATCAGGGACTCACCAGCAGCAAGAGCGACCTCATTGATGTATACAGAGAAGAGAGTCGGTCCAAGAATTGAACCCTGTGGCACCCCCATAGAGACTGCCAGAAGTCCGGACAGCAGACCCTCCGATTTGACACACTGAACTCTATCAGAGAAGTAGTTGGTGAACCAGGCGAGGCAATTATTTGAGAAACCAAGGCTGTCGAGTCTGCCGATGAGGATGTGGTGATTGACAGAGTCGAAAGCCTTGGCCAGATCAATGAATACGGCTGCACAGTAATGTTTCTTATCGATGGCGGTTAAGATATCGTTTAGGACCTTGAGCGTGGCTGAGGTGCACCCATGACCAGCTCTGAAACCAGATTGCATAGCAGAGAAGGTATGGTGAGATTCGAAATGGTCAGTAATCTGTTTGTTGACTTGGCTTTCGAAGACCTTAGAAAGGCACGGTAGGATAGATATAGGTCTGTAGCAGTTTGGGTCAAGAGTGTCCCCCTTTGAAGAGGGGGATGACCGCAGCTGCTTTCCAATCTTTGGGAATCTCAGACGACACGAAAGAGAGGTTGAACAGGCTAGTAATAGGGGTGGCAACAATTTCGGCAGATAATTTTAGAAAGAAAGGGTCCAGATTGTCTAGCCCGGCTGATTTGTAGGGGTCCAGATTTTGCAGCTCTTTCAGAACATCAGCTGAATGGATTTGGGAGAAGGAGAAATGGGGAAGGCTTGGGCGAGTTGCTGTTGGGGGTGCAGTGCTGTTGTCCGGGGTAGGAGTAGCCAGGTGGAAAGCATGGCCAGCCGTAGAAAAATGCTTATTGAAATTCTCAATTATGGTGGATTTATCATTGGTGACAGTGTTTCCTATCTTCAGTGCAGTGGGCAGCTGGGAGGAGGTGTTCTTATTCTCCATGGACTTTACAGTGTCCCAGAACTTTTTGAGTTAGTGTTGCAGGAAGCAAATTTCTGCTTGAAAAAGCTAGCCTTGGCTTTTCTAACTGCCTGTGTATAATGGTTTCTAGCTTCCCTGAACAGCTGCATATCACGGGGGCTGTTCGATGCTAATGCAGAACGCCATAGGATGTTTTTGTGTTGGTTAAGGGCAGTCAGGTCTGGGGAGAACCAAGGGCTATATCTGTTCCTGGTTCTAAATTTCTTGAATGGGGCATGTTTATTTAAGATGGTTAGGAAGGCATTTAAAAAAATATCCAGGCATCCTCTACTGACGGGATGAGATCAATATCCTTCCAGGATACCCCGGCCAGGTCGATTAGAAAGGCCTGCTCGCAGAAGTGTTTCAGGGAGCGTTTTACAGTGATGAGTGGAGGTCGTTTGACCGCTGACCCATTACGGATGCAGGCAATGAGGCAGTGATCGCTGAGATTTTGGTTGAAGACAGCAAATCAAATCAAATCAAATCAAATTTTATTTGTCACATACACATGGTTAGCAGATGTTAATGCGAGTGTAGCGAAATGCTTGTGCTTCTAGTTCTGACAATGCAGTAATAACGAGCAAGTAATCTAACTAACAATTCCAAAAAAACTACTGTCATACACAGTGTAAGGGGATAAAGAATATGTACATAAGGATATATGAATGAGTGATGGTACAGAGCAGCATAGGCAAGATACAGTAGATGATATCGAGTACAGTATATACATATGAGATAAGTATGTAAACCAAGTGGCATAGTTAAAGTGGCTAGTGATACATGTATTACATAAGGATGCAGTCGATGATATAGAGTACAGTATCAACGTATGCATATGAGATGAACAATGTAGGGTAAGTAACATTATATAAGGTAGCATTGTTTAAAGTGGCTAGTGATATATTTACATCATTTCCCATCGATTCCCATGATTAAAGTGGCTGGAGTAGAGTCAGTGTCATTGACAGTGTGTTGGCAGTAGCCACTCAATGTTAGTGGTGGCTGTTTAACAGTCTGATGGCCTTGAGATAGAAGCTGTTTTTCAGTCTCTCGGTCCCAGCTTTGATGCACCTGTACTGACCTCGCCTTCTGGATGGCAGCGGGGTGAACAGGCAGTGGCTCGGGTGGTTGATGTCCTTGATGATCTTTATGGCCTTCCTGTAGCATCGGGTGGTGTAGGTGTCCTGGAGGGCAGGTAGTTTGCCCCCGGTGATGCGTTGTGCAGACCTCACTACCCTCTGGAGAGCCTTACGGTTGAGGGCGGTGCAGTTGCCATACCAGGCGGTGATACAGCCCGCCAGGATGCTCTCGATTGTGCATCTGTAGAAGTTTGTGAGTGCTTTTGGTGACAAGCCGAATTTCTTCAGCCTCCTGAGGTTGAAGAGGCGCTGCTGCGCCTTCCTCACGATGCTGTCTGTGTGAGTGGACCAATTCAGTTTGTCTGTGATGTGTATGCCGAGGAACTTAAAACTTGCTACCCTCTCCACTACTGTTCCATCGATGTGGATGGGGGGGTGTTCCCTCTGCTGTTTCCTGAAGTCCACAATCATCTCCTTAGTTTTGTTGACGTTGAGTGTGAGGTTATTTTCCTGACACCATACTCCGAGGGCCCTCACCTCCTCCCTGTAGGCCGTCTCGTCGTTGTTGGTAATCAAGCCTACCACTGTTGTGTCGTCCGCAAACTTGATGATTGAGTTGGAGGCGTGCATGGCCACGCAGTCGTGGGTGAACAGGGAGTACAGGAGAGGGCTCAGAACGCACCCTTGTGGGGCCCCAGTGTTGAGGATCAGCGGGGAGGAGATGTTGTTGCCTACCCTCACCACCTGGGGGCGGCCCGTCAGGAAGTCCAGTACCCAGTTGCACAGGGCGGGGTCGAGACCCAGGGTCTCGAGCTTGATGACGAGCTTGGAGGGTACTATGGTGTTGAATGTCCTGCAGAGGTGTATTTAGAGGGGAAGTTGGTTAGGATGATATCTATGAGGGTGCCCGTGTTTAAGGCTTTGGGGAGGTACCTGGTAGGTTCATTGATAATTTGTGTGAGATTGAGGGCATCAAGTTTAGATTGTAGGATGGCTGGGGTGTTAAGCATGTTCCAGTTTAGGTCACCTAGCAGCACGAACTCTGAAGATAGATGGGGGCAATCAGTTCACATATGGTGTCCAGAGCACAGCTGGGGGCAGAGGGTGGTCTATAGCAGGTGGCAACGGTGAGAGACTTGTTTTTAGAGAGAGTGGATTTTTAAAAGTAGAAGTTCAAATTGTTTGGGTACAGACCTGGATAGTAGGACAGAACTCTGCAGGCTATCTTTGCAGTAGATTGCAACACCGCCCCCTTTGGCAGTTCTATCTTGTCTGAAAATGTTGTAGTTTGGAATTAAAATTTCTGAATTTTTGGTGGTCTTCCTAAGCCAGGATTCAGACACAGCTAGAACATCCGGGTTGGCTGAGTATGCTAAAGCAGTGAATAGAACAAACTTAGGGAGGAGGCTTCTAATGTTAACATGCATGAAACCAAGGCTATTACGGTCACAGAAGTCATCAAAAGAGAGCGCCTGGGGAATAGGAGTGGAGCTAGGCACTGCAGGGCCTGGATTCACCTCTACATCGCCAGAGGAACATAGGAGGAGTAGAATAAGGGTACGGCTAAAAGCTATGAGAATTGGTCGTCTAGAACGTCTGGAACATAGAGTAAAAGGAGGTTTCTGGGGGCGATAAAATAGCATCAAGGTATAATGTACAGACAAATGTATGGTAGGATGTGAATACAGTGGAGGTAAACCTAGGTATTGAGTGATGAAGAGAGAGATAGTCTCTAGAAACATCATTGAAACCAGGAGATGTCATTGCATGTGTGGGTGGTGGAACTAATAGGTTGGATAAGGTATAGTGAGCAGGACTAGAGGCTCTACAGTGAAATAAGCCAATAAACACTAACCAGAACAGCAATGGACAAGACATATTGACATTAAGGAGAGGCATGCTTAGTCGAGTGATCAAAAGGGTCCAGTGAGTGGAGAGGTTGGTTGGTGATTTAGACAGCTAGCCAGGCCATCGGTAGCAAGCTAGCATAGGATGGAGGTCTGTTGTTAGCCACCTCTTGCTTTCCGTCAGTAGATTAGTGGGGTTCCGTGTGGTAGAGGGGATTAATCCAAATCACACAACAACAACAAAAATAAAAACAATAGATATAGTTATAGAGGCCCAAGAAGAAAACATAATAATAATAAAAATAAATAAATTGTCCGATTGTCTATTCAGATAGCAGCCGGTAAGACAGCTAACGGTTAGCAGGCCGCAGATGGGCGTTCAGGTAACGTCGCGACGGAGGAGCCAGCCGGATCTCCTTCGGGTAGATAACGTCGGCAGTCCAGTTGTGAAGGCCCGGTGGGGCTCCGCGTAGGCAGTAAAACGGGTCCGGATAGGTGACTGCAGCCTAGGAGTGATTGATGGAACTCAGGAGTGATTGACGGAGCTGGCTAGCTCCGGAATAATTGATGTTTGCTCCGGAATCGACGAAGGCCGATAGTCACACGGATAGCAGCTAGCTAGCTGTGAGATCCGGGTATGAATGTCCAGAGAGCAGTCGAAATCCAGGGACATGGAGAGAAAAATTGGTCCGGTATGTTCCGTTCCGAGCCGCGCTAGGCCGTACAGAACTGGCGATAGATTTTCGAGCTAAAGGATAGCTGATGACCACAAACCGTGGTTAGCTGAATACTAACGATTTACCAGTAAAGGAGCTAACTAGCTTCTGAACTAGCTTCTGGATTAGCTTCTGGGCTAGCTTCTGGCTAGTTTCAGGCTAGCTTCTTGGAGTTTCTGGCTAGCTTCTTGGAGGATTACAGATTTGAGGTAAATAATACTTTTAATATCTACCTATCCATCTACAGTTGAAGTCAGAAGTCTACATACACCTTAGCCAAATACATTTAAACTCAGTTTACCACAATTCCTGACATTTAATCTGAGTAAAAATTATCTGTCTTAGGTCAGTTAGGATCACCACTTTATTTTAAGAATGTGAAATGTCAGAATAATAGTAGAGAGAATGATTTATTTCAGGTTTTATTTCTTTCATCACATTCCCAGTGGGTCAGAAGTGTACATACACTCAGTTAGTATTTGGTAGCATTGCCTTTAAATTGTTTAACTTGGGTCAAACGTTTTGGGTAGCCTTCCACAAGCTTCCCACAATAAGTTGGGTGAATTTTGGACAATTCCTTCAAACAGAGCTGGTGTAACTGAGTCAGGTTTGTAGGCATCCTTGCTCGCACACACTTTTTCAGTTCTGCCCACCAATTCTCTATAGGATTGAGGTCAGGGATTTGTGATGGCCACTCCAATACCTTGAATTTGTTGTCCTTAAGCCATTTTTCCACAACTTTGGAAGTATGCTTGGGGTCATTGTCCATTTGGAAGACCCATTTGCGACCAAGCTTTAACTTCCTGACTGATGTCTTGAGATGTTGTTTCAATATATCCACAGAATTTTCATTCCTCATGATGCCATCTGTTTTGTGAAGTGCACCAGTCCCTCCTGCATCAAAGCACCCGCACAACATGATGCTGCCACCCCCGTGCTTCACGGTTGGGATGGTGTTCTTTGGCTTGCAAACCTCACCCTTTTTCCTCCAAACATAACGATGGACATTATGGCCAAACAGTTCTATTATTGTTTCTTCAGACCAGAGAACATTTCTCCAAAAAGTACGATCTTTGTCCCCATGTGCAGTTGCAAACCGTATTCTGGCTTTTTTATGACAGTTTTGGAGCAGTGGCTTCTTCCTTGCTAAGCGGCCTTTCAGGTTATGTCCATATAGGACTTGTTTTACTGTGGATATAGATGCTTTTGTACCTGTTTCCTCCAGCATCTTCACAAGGTCCTTTGCTGTTGTTCTGGGATTGATTTGCACTTTTCGCACGAAAGTACGTTCATCTCTGAACTGGCAGAACACAGGATCCGCTTCGGGAAAGTCATATTCCTGGTCGTACTGATGGTGAGTTGACGTTGCTCTTATGTTCAGTAGTTCTTCCCAACTGTATGTAAGGAAACCTAAGATTACCTGGGGTACCAATGTAAGAAATAACACATAAAAAAAAAAATACTGCATAGTTTCCTAGGAAGTTAGAATGTGTACATATTCTTTATCCCTTTACACTTGTGTGCTTAAGGTAGTAGTTTTGGAATTGTTAGGTTAGATTACTCGTTGGTTATTACTGCATTGTCGGAACTAGATGCACAAGCACTTCGCTACACTCGCATTAACATCTGCTAACCATGTGTATGTGACAAATACATTTGATTTGATATATGAATGAGTGATGAGTGATGGGTTATTGTCACGACTCCGACCGAAGGTGGTTCCCCTTCCCATTCGGGTGGCGCTCGGCGGTCGTCGGCTGGCCTACTAGCTGCCACTGATTCTTTCCACCCCCTCCTTATGTGTTTATTGGTTACACCTGTTTTGAGTTTGTTGTAATTAGTTGGGCTTTATTAGTCAGCCGGCCCGCCCGTTTCTTAGTGCGGGATTAATTATTGTAACCTTTGTGTTTGGTGTAGACGAACGTGTTGCTTTATGTTCGTGGAGTTTGCTGGACAGTTTTCATCCCCCGTGTCTGGGGCATTTGTTTTGAGCACCCAGTGTTTCGTGGGGTGGCCGTTGTTCACCGTGTGTGCATTAAAAGAGCACTATATTGAACTCTGTTTCCTGCTCCTGACTTCCCACTCACGACACCCAGAACGTTACAGTTATAAAAAAACATCCTAAACTTTGAACATCCCACGGAGCACCATTAAATCCATTCTTAAAAAATGGAAAGAATATGGCACCACAACAAACCTGACAAGAGACGGCCGCCCACCAAAACTCATGGACCAAGCAAGGAGGGCATTAATCAGAGAGGCAACAAAGAGACAAAAGATAACCCTGAATGAGCTACAAAGCTCCACAGCGGAGATTTGAGTATCTATCCATAGGACCACTTTAAGCTGTACACTCCACAGAGCTGGGCTTTGTGGAAAAGTGGCCAGAAAAAAGAAGAAGGTACTCTGGTCATCCCTAGAACACCATCCCCACAGTGAAGCATGGTGGTGGCAGTATCATGCTGTGGGGATGTTTTTCATCGGCATGGACTGGGAAACTGATCAGAACTGAAGGAATGCTGGATGGCGCTAAATACAGGGAAATTATTGAGGGAAACCGGTTTCAGTCTTCCAGAGATTTGAATCTGGAACGGAGTTTCACCTTCCAGCAGGACACTGACCCTAAGCATACTGCTAAAGCAACACTCGAGTGGTTGAAGGGGAAACATTTAAATGTCTTGGAATGGCCTAGTCAAAGCCCAGACCTCAATCCAATTGAGAATCTGTGGAATGACTTATATATTGCTGTACACCAGCAGAACCCATCCAACTTGATGGAGCTGGAGCAGTTTTGCCTCGAAGAATGGGCAACAATCCCAGTGTCTAGATGTGCCGAGCTTATAGAGACATACCCCAAGGGACTTGTAGCTGTAATTGCTGCAAAAGGTGGCTATACAAAGTATTGACTTTGGGGAGGTGAATGGTTATGTGTGATCAAGTTTTCTGTTTTTTTGTCTTATTTCTTGTTTGTTTCCCCCCAGAAAATATGTTGCATCTTCAAAGTGGTAGACATGTTGTGTACATTAAATTATACAAAGCCAGGTTGTAAGAAAACAAAACAGGAAAAATGCCAAGGGGGTGAATACTTTCGCAAGCCACTGTATCCATTGATTATTGAAGAATATAACCCATAGATGCTTCATGAGCTTAGGTCAACTGTCATACCCAATCAGTACCCAAAATATGAGCTTGTTTTACACCTTTGTTGGTAAATAATGTAAATGTAAACAAACATTATAGTTTTAACCATGCTTTTAGGCTATCATCTTGATTTCATGCATGGTTAGTCCCTGTATGCATAGCTCTGTCCATGGGTTTGAGTGTGATTACATTTCTCCAGCCACATCCCTCAGCTATTTACAAAATCAGTTGCCACGTTGTTATTGTTAGAACCCAGGTTGCCCCTTTAATGAAGCCTAAATTAGCATTATTATTAAGTGTTATGGTTTACATGGAGACTTTAGCCTGTCACCTTTAAAAAAACAATTTGCCCTTCCACCATATATATTTCAAAATATTGCTTTTCTGGATGGGATTGCTGGCTATAAACCATTAGCTACATGGCAGGCAGAGCCCACAATGGATGGGATATTAACCTAAACCACGTCAATGAATTATAAAATATCACACACACACACATTCTTGCAGGATGGGTCTATCCCAGGGTTTCCCAAACTCGTTTTGTTTTTGCCTTAGTACTACACAGTTAATTCAAATACTCAACTAGTCATCAAGCTTTGATAATTTGAATCAGCTGTGTAGTGTTAGGGCAATAACCAAAAGGTGCACCGTTTGGGGTCCCGAGGACCGAGTTTGGGAAACGCTGGTCTCTCCCTTTTAAGTCACCGCCCACGTTGTGCTCTCCCCCATAATATAATGAAACCATATCAACAGTGAGGAGGAACGGCTCACGCATCAGGTATATTATGCATAATTTCAAAAAATGTTAGAAAAAGGACTCATAACCAAACTGCGATAATTAAGTTGGCTACATTCGCCATCTTACTCGGTAGGTTTGGCTCCAAACCTGCATTGCTTGCGGGACAGGGCGTTCGGATTTGAGAATCTGCTGCCAGAGAAGATGATAGGGAGGACCTTATTCGTGAGGGTGTAGAAGGCGCATTGCGATGAAGAAGCAAATATGGGGGATACGTTGAAAAGGAGACAAAACGAACCGTGTAGTTGTAATAATTAAGGAGAATGGTGTTGCTAGCGCGCACCTTTAGACACGGTGACATTTTGCTACAAAAAGGCCGACCTGCCTCCGCAACCCGAAAATTTCACACCAAAGGTGCTGCCAACCGATGGAGTGATGCCGACGCTGTACGTGACTCAAACCCAGGGTACTTCTACACCCCTGCGGTGGACTTGGGCCCCCTAAAGCGGTACCCCGCCCGTCCATAAATCCGAGACTGCACAAAACGGAGACGAATTAATTCATCGTGATATCAACACCATAACTGCGGATAAAGGCTGTGCTCACGCTTATTTTTGTGGGTCCGTTATCTCGTACCTCTGCGCAAAAGGTAAGTCATGGGTAGGCTACCCGATTCACCCGTGGTCAGAATATTATATTTTATTATCGTTCATTGTCACCATTCAACAAAAGGAATTTAAATATGTTTATAGTCAAACCACTACATTGGTATAAGCGTCATGTGTGCATGTCTTGATCACTTTCAATGAAGTGAAAGTGATTGATTTAAAGCCTGCGTCTTATTAATGAGATGTGCATTAAGAAATGACGTAGGGAAATCCCAGAGTAACCCAATAGCAAGTATTGGTAGCATACTGTTCAGTACAGTCCCTATTCAGGATTGTGTGCAAGGCAATGAGCCTGTGGGCTCGACGCACCACAGAAACATATTGACATGCAAATTAATCGATGTCGGTAGTACTTGCATTACCGTGTTCCTAGCAGCAGGATAGTATGCCTGCAGCACGATCGGGTATTTTTATATTCAAAATAAGAGTCCCCCTGCAAAGACATGCTGAACTTTGGGAATATCGATATATATATTTTTTTAATTGGGGGGGCTGGACTCTAGTGCAGTACAACTTATTCACAACACTGCAACCTCATTTGACAAAATAAATGGATAATTTGTTGAAGTTTAATACTGTATTTATACCTGCATTTCTTTTGAAAGTTTACACAAATACTGGTATTTGCAATGGAGGCTGCTGAGGGGAGGGGCGGCTCAAAATAATGGCTCGAACAGTGCAAATAGAATGGCATCAAACGCATGGAAACCATGTTTTATTTGATGCAGTTCCCCTTATTTCGCTCTAGCCATTACCACGAACCTGTCCTCCCCAATTAAGGAGCCACCAACCTCCTGTGGTTGAAAGCTGTTGTGTAGGCAATATTAAAATAAACACACTTTCAATGAAATACAAATGTGTTATTTGGAATTACTCCATACAGAATTACTCTGAAACTTAAATGGTCTCTTGTGCTGGCAACCGGTTTAATACAGAGCACTGGTGACTCCTTACTACTCCCACGCCATTCACTGCAATGCAATACACGGTATATGGGATACTTATTGTCTTGTAGTGAACTTTTCTACCTGTCTCAGCTAATGTGGGGTGGGAAATACCCAGTAGGGGCACTACTAATCAAATATGTGTAGTTTTGGAGAGGGAATGTGTCGTACATATCCAGCAGCACTTTGCGCTCTACCCCATCCATAGCCCTCAATGCAATACCCTGTAATATACAGTGGGGCAAAAAAGTATTTAGTCAGCCACCAATTGTGCAAGTTCTCCCACTTAAAAAGATGAGAGGCCTGTAATTTTCATCATAGGCACACTTCAACTATGACAGACAAAATGAGAGAAAAAAAATCCAGAAAATCACATTGTAGGATTTTTAATGAATTTATTTGCAAATTATAGTGGAAAATAAGTATTTGGCCAATAAACTAAGTATTTGGTCACCAACTAACAAGCAAGATTTCTGGCTCTCACAGACCTGTAACTTCTTCTTTAAGAGGCTCCTCTGTCCTCCACTCGTTACCTGTATTAATGGCACCTGTTTGAACTTGTTATCAGTATAAAAGACACCTGTCCACAACCTCAAACAGCCACACTCCAAACTCCACTATGGCCAAGACCAAAGAGCTGTCAAAGGACACCAGAAACAAAATTGTAGACCTGCACCAGGCCGGGAAGACTGAATCTGCAATAGGTAAGCAGCTTGGTTTGAAGAAATCAACTGTGGGAGCAATTATTAGGAAATAGAAGACATACAAGACCACTGATAATCTCCCTCGATCTGGGGCCCCACGCAAGATCTCACACCGTGGGGTCAAAATGATCACAAGAACGGTGAGCAAAAATACCAGAACCACACGGAGGGACATAGTGAATGACCTGCAGAGAGCTGGGACCAAAGTAACAAAGCCTACCATCAGTAACACACTACGCCGCCAGGGACTCAAATCCTGCAGTGCCAGACGTGTCCCCCTGCTTAAGCCAGTACATGTCCAGGCCCGTCTGAAGTTTGCTAGAGAGCATTTGGATGATCCAGAAGAAGATTGGGAGAATGTCATATGGTCAGATGAAACCAAAATATAACTTTTTGGTAAAGTTGTGTTTGGAGGACAAAGAATGCTGAGTTGCATCCAAAGAACACCATACCTACTGTGAAGCATGGGGGTGGAAACATCATGCTTTGGGGCTGTTTTTCTGCAAAGGGACCAGGACGACTGATCCTTGTAAAGGAAAGAATGAATGGGGCCATGTATTGTGAGATTTTGAGTGAAAACCTCCTTCCATCAGCAAGGGCATTGAAGATTAAACGTGGCTGGGTCTTTTCAGCATGACAATGATCCCAAACACACCGCCCGGGCAACGAAGGAGTAGCTTCGTAAGAAGCATTTCAAGGTCCTGGCGTGGCCTAGCCAGTCTCCAGATCTCAAACCCATAGAAAATCTTTGGAGGGAGTTGAAAGTCTGTGTTGCCCAGCAACAGCCCCAAAACATCACTGCTCTAGAGGAGATCTGCATGGAGGAATGAGCCAAAATACCAGCAACAGTGTGTGAAAGCCTTGTGAAGACTTACAGAAAATGTTTGACCTCTGTCATTGCCAACAAAGGGCATATAACAAAGTATTGAGAGAAACTTTTGTTATTGACCAAATACTTATTTTCCACCATAATTTCCAAATAAATTCATTAAAAATCCTACAATGTGATTTTCTGGATTTTTTTTCTCATTTTGCCTGTCACAAGAAGCTCCCACGCTGAGGTCTGTCCAATGCTGGGCCGACCAATCTGATTCCACACTCCAAGACTGCTTCCATCACGTGGACTGGGATATGTTTCGTATTGCGTCAGACAACAACATTGACGAATACGCTGATTCGGTGTGCGAGTTCATTAGAATGTGCGTGGAAGATGTCGTTCCCATACAACGATTAAAACATTCCCAAACCATAAACCGTGGATTGATGGCAGCATTCGCGTGAAACTGAAAGCGCGAACCACTGCTTTTAATCAGGGCAAGGTGACCGGAAACATGACCGAATACAAACAGTGTAGCTATTCCCTCCGCAAGGCAATCAAGCAAGCTAAGCGTCAGTATAGAGACAAAGTAGAATCTCAATTCAACGGCTCAGACACGAGGTATGTGGCAGGATCTACAGTCAATCACGGATTACAAAAAGAAAACCAGCCCCGTCACGGACCAGGATGTCTTGCTCCCAGGCAGACTAAATAACTTTTTTGCCCGCTTTGAGGACAATACAGTGCCACTGACACGGCCTGCAACCAAAACATGCGGCCTCTCCTTCACTGGAGCCGAGGTGAGTAAAACATTTAAACGTGTTAACCCTCGCAAGGCTGCAGGCCCAGACGGCATCCCCAGCCGCGCCCTCAGAGCATGCGCAGACCAGCTGGCTGGTGTGTTTACAGACATATTCAATCAATCCCTATCCCAGTCTGCTGTTCCCACATGCTTCAAGAGGGCCACCATTGTTCCTGTTCCCAAGAAAGCTAAGGTAACTGAGCTAAACGACTACCGCCCCGTAGCACTCACTTCCGTCATCATGAAGTGCTTTGAGAGACTAGTCAAGGACCATATCACCTCCACCCTACCTGACACCCTAGACCCACTCCAATTTGCTTACCGCCCAAATAGGTCCACAGACGATGCAATCTCAACCACACTGCACACTGCCCTAACCCATCTGGACAAGAGGAATACCTATGTGAGAATGCTGTTCATCGACTACAGCTCGGCATTTAACACCATAGTACCCTCCAAGCTCGTCATCAAGCTCGAGACCCTGGGTCTCGACCCCGCCCTGTGCAACTGGGTACTGGACTTCCTGACGGGCCGCCCCCAGGTGGTGAGGGTAGGCAACAACATCTCCACCCCGCTGATCCTCAACACTGGGGCTGCACAAGAGTGCGTTCTGAGCCCTCTCCTGTACTCCCTGTTCACCCACGACTGCGTGGCCACGCACGCCTCCAACTCAATCATCAAGTTTGCGGACGACACAACAGTGGTAGGCTTGATTACCAACAACGACGAGACGGCCTACAGGGAGGAGGTGAGGGCCCTCGGAGTGTGGTGTCAGGAAAATAACCTCACACTCAACGTCAACAAAACTAAGGAGATTGTGGACTTCAGGAAACAGCAGAGGGAACACCCCCCTATCCACATCGATGGAACAGTAGTGGAGAGGGTAGCAAGTTTTATGTTCCTCGGCATACACATCACAGACAAACTGAATTGGTCCACCCACACAGACAGCATCGTGAAGAAGGCGCAGCAGCGCCTCTTCAACCTCAGGAGGCTGAAGAAATTCGGCTTGTCACCAAAAGCACTCACAAACTTCTACAGATGCACAATCGAGAGCATCCTGGTGGGCTGTATCACCGCCTGGTACGGCAACTGCTCCGCCCACAACCGTAAGGCTCTCCAGAGGGTAGTGAGGTCTGCACAACGCATCACCGGGGGCAAACTACCTGCCCTCCAGGACACCTACACCACCCGATGTTACAGGAAGGCTATAAAGATCATCAAGGACAACAACCACCCGAGCCACTGCCTGTTCACCCCGCAATCATCCAGAAGGCGAGGTCAATACAGGTGCATCAAAGCTGGGACCGAGAGACTGAAAAACAGCTTCTATCTCAAGGCCATCAGACTGTTAAACAGCCACCACTAACATTGAGTGGCTGCTGCCAACACACTGACTCAACTCCAGCCACTTTAATAATGGGAAATGATGTAAAAATATATCACTAGCCACTTTAAACAATGCTACCTAATATAATGTTTACATACCCTACATTATTCATCTCATATGTATACACTGTACTCTGTCATCTACTGCATCTTTATGTAATACATGTATCACTAGCTACTTTAACTATGCCACTTTGTTTACATACTCATCTCATATGTATATACTGTACTCGATACCATCTACTGTATCTTGCCTATGCCGCTCTGTACCATCACTCATTCATATATCTTTATGTACATATTCTTTATCCCCCTACACTTGTGTGTATAAGACAGTAGTTTTGGAATTGTTAGTTAGATTACTTGTTGGTTATTACTGTATTGTCGCAACTAGAAGCACAAGCATTTCACTACACTCGCATTAACATCTGCTAACCATGTGTATGTGACAAATAAAATTTGATTTGATAGTTGAAGTGTACCTATGATTAAAATTACAGGCCTCTCATCTTTTTAAGTGGGAGAACTTGCACAATTGGTGGCTGACTAAATACTTTTTTGCCCCACTGTACTGTACATGGGATACATATTGGCTTGTAGAGAGTGATCGAAGAGCAGAGCTTTGACTGTTATACGCATCCCAAGCTCTAGTAATGTGTAGGTGGTTAAGAAGGAGCCGACGAAGGGTGCCTCGCCTCGAGCGCCGATAAAACATTGCCGGTTTCTACTTTTTTTTTGTTGTGCGTTTTCTGAAATGTTAATCAGTTTTACTACATTACTACATACATCTGGGTAGAACTTTTGGAATACAAATCGCTTGGTAATCACTGTCCATTCAACCTCCCTGGAATCCTTGAGATGGCGGAACAATGGACTAGGCGCTGAGCTGCTTGGCAGTCTTACTGGAGAGTACGAAGCGACGACACTGATGGAGAGGTAGATGTGGCGGGGTCTTAATAAGATTACAACGCCGGGTGACCCATCCTCAGTTACCAAGCATGCTACTCGCCTATGTTCAACCATTAATAAACAAACTTGAGGTGAGGATCTCCTTCCTGAGGGACATCAGATCCTGCAACATATTGGTTTTCTGAGACTTGGCTTTCCCCTGACATCCAAACGGATTATATACAACCAGCGGGTTTTACTGTTTTTTTAAGCAGGTTGTAAGCGGGCTGTCTCTGGCAAGAGCAAAGGTGGTGGGCTCTGCTTTATGACCAACAACCCATTTTGTGACAGTGGAAACGTACAGGAGCTTGCGAGCTTCTGCTCCCCCGACTTGGAATAGTTGGTCATCAAAAGGCGCCCTTTTTACCTTCCGAGAGCGTTCTCAGTGATTATCGCAATGGCCGAGTACATCCCGCCCCAAGCCGAAACAAAAAAGGCTCTCAAAGATCTTAATTGGACCCTGAACAAACTGGAGACCGCATTCCTGGAGGCAGCATTCATTGTTGTGGGGGAATTTAACAAGTAATTACTACCAACACATTGACTGTCCAACTTTCATTCTGCTCTTGACCATTTCTCCTTTCGGCACATCCGACCATAACTCCATCGTGTTTCTCCCCACCTACAAACAAAAACTTGAGGGATGTTCCCGTGGTGATGTCTTCACAGCATTGGTCTGACCATTCAGAATTCATTCTCCAAGACTGTTTTGATCACGTGGACTGGAATATGTTCTGGGTTGCCTCTGGAGATGAATATGTCAACAGTCACCGGATTCAAAAAATGCATAGATGACTTGATACCGATGTCTTTCTAAACGTTCCCGACTCAAAAAATGAGCGAGAAAGAGCGAGCTGCTGCTTATAAACAGGGCAAGGTAACCAGGGACAATTGTTTGATTAAACCATACAAATACGACCTACGCAGATCGATCAAGATGGCGAAATACAAGTATAGGGAAAAAGTGGGGAAGAAATTCAGCGGATCGGACACAAGGCGTAAGTGGCAAGGGCTCCTAACAATCTCGGATTACAAATAAAAAGCCAGCCACATCGAATTCACCAACGCCACCATACCGGAGAAGCTAAACGCCTTTTTTCCCTCATGATTCGAGGATAATGACTCTGAGCTGCCGAGGAGAGCCCCTTTGACAACGCTACACACGGTCTCCACTGAGGACATATGTAAGTAATTCAAACATGTTAACCCTCGCAAGGCTGCCGGCCAAGACTGCATCCATAGCCGTGCCCTCAGAGCATGTGCAGACCAGCTGGCTGTTGTATTCTCAAACATTTTCTATCTCTCCCAAACTCGGGCCGCTAATACCCACCCGCTTCAAGATGTCCACTATCATCCCTGTTCCCAAAAAGGGAAAGTAACTGAACTGAATGACTACCGACCAGTAGCACTGACTGATTTCCATCAGCATATAGTGCTTTGGGAGGCTAGTCAAAGACCATATCTCCCTCCCCGACACCCTTGACCCTCTCCAATTCGCCTGACGCCCTGATAGGTCCACAGAAAGGAATGCATATGTGAGGATGCTGTTCATCAACTACAGCTTGGCCTTCAGTACTATAGTGCCCTATAAGTTCATTACAAAGCTCATGGCCCTGGGTCTGAACTCCTCCCTATGCAACTGGGTCCTAGACATCCTGCCCCCCCAGGTGGTGAAGGTAGGCAACATTACCTCCTCCTTCTGTATTCTCTGTATACGCACAACTGTGGCCTCCCACAGTTCCAACTCCAAGCTCGCTGATGACACAAGAGTAGTAGGCCTGATTACCAACAACGATGAGACAGCCTACAGGGAGGATGTAGGCGGAATGGTGCCAGGTAAAGAACCTCTCCCTTAATGTTAGTAAAACAAAGGAGCTGATTGTGGGCTTCAGGAGAAACCAGGCTGGACACGCCCCCATCCTCATCAACAGGGCTGCCGTGGAGACTGCCAATAACTTCAAATTCCTCCTCTTAAACATCTTGGAGAACCTGAAATGGTTCAACCACACGGACACCGTGGTGAAGGCATGACAGCGACTCTTCAACCTCAGGAAAGTGAAGAATTTCAGCCTCTCTCTGAGGGCCCTCAGTGTTCAGGAGCACCATCGAGAGCATACTGTCAGTCTGCATCACAGCCTGGTACGGCAACTCCGCCGCGGACCGGAAGGCGCTTCAGAGGGTGACACGTGCAGCCGACCTCACCATTGGGTGTGCACTGCCTTCCCTACATGGCACCTACAACACCCGGTGTCGCAGGAAGGCCAAGAAGATCATCAGGGACCCCAGCCACCCAATCCATGCCCTGTTTTCCATGATTCAATCACTCAGACACGGGCAGTACAGGAGCATCATGGCAAAAACTGGGACACTGGCCAATAGTATCTACCCTCAGACCGCTAAATAGCCACCACTAGTCAGCTACCTGCTGCTCCCCGTAGGGACATACCCCCCAACCACCCCCTCAACAAGCTTTTACTCAGCCCAATATTCTCAACATACCAGTGTCAACATTGTATTTCTTTCCTTATTGGTTTTAAATGTTTTTAACCCTTTGTGTACGATCACATATTTGTGATCATTGTTGAGTGGTCCCTGCAGCATACCATTGCAAATATGTGTTTGGAAGAGTTGTCTGAAAAGCATCTAAACAATGTTTTGTACTGATGGGAAATAAAGGTCTTCACAACATAAATTCCTCAATTTCACCTTTTTATTGTGAAAGATAAATGCGAATTTCATCATCTAAGCATAACATGGAACACATCCACAGCCAAATTCATACCATTAACCAGTCTAAATAACAGGTTGCGCTGACAACAAACAAAACATAAGTTAGCGACCTAACATCTCTGGTGAGCAGATGGGAGAAATGTAATATTGTTTAGAAAGAGATGCGTGTCAGCTAAGCTAACAGCAGCTAACTTCTTTGCTGGCAGCCATGGTTATTTATTTTTGACAAGCAAAAACTCAATCCCAGAATGCTATTCACTATAACATGCAAATAAACAAAGTTACGGTCAAAGATGGCTGTGTCCGTTGCCTGAAAATTGAGCTTTGGTCACTTTTCAGCATATTGCACATCTTCGATGTACTTGTTACTGTATATACAAGAACCGGAGGACATGACTTGACAAGTCATTTACAGTATTAGACAAATCGCATTGCAAATGAAATGTTATATCCTCACAGATCATCACCTCAAATACTAGCCTAACAGTAGAGCAAAAACTAAACAGGGATGGAACCATTTGTGGGGGTGTTCATTTAATTTGTGGGGGTTTTCAAGTCCATGGGAGGGAAGGTGTCGTGGGGGGATATGATGCAGGAAATATTACTATAGGGGATTTATCAATAAAAGGGGGGCAAACACAGACGTTTATGCTAAATAAAACCCCTGGAAAGGGGGCTCTGCGCTGGCAACCCTGAGGTACCATAGTAACAATCTGATGTCTTGAACACGGCAACTGGGAAATCTCCAATTTCTGACTTCAGCGTGTTCAAGACAACTGGGAACTCGTACAAAAACTGGGAAAAATCGTTTAACGGTTATCCAACTCGTAATTCCATCCGGGGAACTCTGGCTTCTTGTTAGAGCTCTGACTTTCCGATCTGAAGCTCACGTATTTTCAGAGTTCCCAGTTGTCGTGAAAGCACAAGTCGAGCAAATTATTACTTCATCTCGTTTCGTTATAACATTTTTGGTCTGACAGACGCTTTCGTGACAAACATGGCGCCACACATAGCTTAGCATTAGCTCATCATAATCAGTACAACCTTCAAAAAAGTATTCTAAACACGTGTCTATTACAATCTTTGCAAGAATCGGAATGGATGATTCTTCACCAGTACTTGAAAATGTGAATAAAACAAATACGTTACGCTCCATACATGCATATGGTATACTACAGTAGAAACAACAAAACAATATACAGAAAATAAGGTACTTACTTTGATAGGAACGCACACATGTACATTCGCAGAGTTTGTTCTCCTTAAAAAATAAATAAAAGGTAATGCGGGTGCCAGACAGAAAATGTGCCAGGTGCAGTGGTGAAAGAAGTACCCAATTTTGATACTTGAGTAAAAGTAAAGATACCTTTTTAATAGAAAATGACAAGTGAAAGTCACCCAGTTAAATGCTACTCAAAAGTATTTGGTTTTAAATATAGTTAACTATCAAAGTATAAAATCCAATTTCCTTATATAAAGCAAACCAGAAGGCTTTTAATTTTTTTTTTTTTAACTTACGGGATATCCCGTCATTTACATCATTTACAAACGAAGCATTTGTGTTTTGAGTCCGCCAGCTCAGAGGCAGTAGAGAAGACCAGGGATGTTCTCTTGATGAGTGTGAATTAGACAGTTTTCCTGTCCTGCTAAGCATTCAAAATGTAAGGAGTACTTTTGGGTGTCAGGGAAAATGTATGGAGTAAAAATCACATTTTCTTAAAAAATGTAGTAAAGTAAAAGTTCACAAAACAACTTCAGTAGTACTTTGAAATATTTTTATTTAAGTACTTTACACCACTGGCCAGGAGGGAAAAGTTTGCAAGGCCTGTTCTGACTAGAGATACTTGATCTGGGGAAGTGCTTGGGTTCTTGTCGAAGGTGTTACGGAGCCAAGACAAACTTCTCTCTAACAGTGAAAATGGCCTACTTATGCGAATTAATGAGGTGGCACACACCTCAATTTCAACTGTTAGAAAATAAAACCTGTTAAAGTAATTTTGAAATTGACAAGTTGGAACCTTCTATAGATAATTCAGGCAGCGTAAATTAACTGTCCTGTTAGGGCTGGGCTCTATGACGATATATCGTGTGACAATAGAAAAATGTCTATTGTTTCATATTATGCTCTGTCGTTTATTTCGTTGTCGCAAATCACTCTATGGCAATATTTTTCACCAATTGGACGACGCTTGGCGTGCCGTATGGAAGGAAATTTGCAACACAAACAAACATGGACGAGAGTGAATGTGACACAAAGCAGACACAGCACTAAGAGGGGCTACTTTGGTTGCATGGACGTGGTTCGGGTATGAAAAGTCTGACATGGACCAGAAAACCGTCCTCTGCAAAATATGCAGGTCGGTCCCGACAACGGGCTGAAACACCATTAACCTCTTTTACCACCTACCCAAGAATCATGTGAAACGTACGGAGAGAGTCTACAGTCGAGTGCTCAAAACAAACCCCTGACTCAGACATTGCAAAAGGCTATTGCCCCCGGCACACCATATGGCAAAGAATCACGAAGACTGAAGGAGATAACAGCTGCTATTACAACTTACGTCTGCAAAGACATGGCCCCAATTTACACGGGAGAGAAACAGGGGTTTCGTGAGTCAACCCAAGTTTTTTTAAACATTTAATTTAATTGATTTAACCTTTAATTAACCTGGCAAGTCTGTTTTAAGAACTCATTCTTATTAACAACGACGGCCTAGGAACGTTGGGTTACCTGCCTTGTTCAGGGGCAGAATGTCCAATCTTTACCTTGTCAGCTCTGGGATACGATACAGCAACCTTTCGGTTACTGGCCCAAAACTCTAACCACTAGGCTACTTGCCACCCCAGGTACCACATACAAATTGACATGTGGCACGTGTTAATGCCAAAATAACATGCAAAACAGACAAGTCTCCCCCCAATAATAAATAAATAGATATTTATTTTGCTTGCAACTATACATGAAGTCTTTTCTATTTACCTTTTATTTTTATTTTATACATTAATATTTTATATTTTGGTTACACCCTTAATTGAAAATTTGCACAAAGGTTCTAAAAGGAGAAATAATATCATGAGTAAGTACCTTTTAAATTTTTTTTTGTTGCGTATA
Organism: Oncorhynchus tshawytscha; assembly: GCF_018296145.1. Taxonomy (NCBI): domain Eukaryota; kingdom Metazoa; phylum Chordata; class Actinopteri; order Salmoniformes; family Salmonidae; genus Oncorhynchus; species Oncorhynchus tshawytscha. Next base: position 37,301,040 of record NC_056431.1, read on the forward strand.
ATTCAAAATGAAATAAAAAATAGGCCTTTACATGTGGTCATTTTACATAAACTATTTATTCATTGAATTTACAGAAAATGTGCTATATCGTGATATGTATCATTATCAGGATATGAAATGACCTATATCGGGATATGAAATTTTGGCCATATCGCCCAGCCCTATGTCCTGTTGTGTAAAGATCACATTGAGTGAGTGCATCCTGACATCATGCGCATAAAAAAAACTCACGCTGCGGCGACCGTTAGATATTTGGATCTCACACTTGAAAAGGTTAAAACATATATTTTCTATTTGTTTTCAGAAATTACTTATTGCATTTTCTTGTTGGCACAATAAATATGGCCATTTGATTTTAAAATTCAATATCATTTGATGACTTATTCACATCGCAATATTTTCAAAAGCAGGCTTTTATTTTTATGGTTTCCTCATTCGCATAGGAAAGTGATGTCGTCATTTGTGCTACTGGCTGAATACCAGTGCTAGATGCTATAGTAAGATGAGCTAACTATTTAATTTGCTAAACATTATGATAGGCTACCGATTTGTAACAACTTTGTGGTGAATAATTCCCTGGGGAGTACAGAATAATGCTTACGCCATGTGCCTATGCAGCTAAGCATTAACATTGTCATCATGCCAAATGTTACGAGTGGGTTTATGCCTATAGCCAGGGTGTCACAGGTCCGGTCTTCAAGGGCCGACATGTCTGCTGGTTCTCGTCCTATCCTGTTAATCTGAGACTGAGTCCTGGGAAATGGAAACCCTTTCACGTTATTATGCAGACCCAAACCATTTTGTGCTGGCTCAGTTTATTTTTTATTTCACATTGTTATTTTCAGAATGGTTCCTGTAACCATGCGAGCTCAGTACGCCTTGATTTGGGCTTGGTTCGGCTCAGTTGTCTTCATGTGTGTACATTCTTTGGGAAATCAGAGATTTTAAATCGATCAATTCAGTGCTAGTACAGGGAGCGAGATAAAACAGCACCACTGTAGCCCCTGAAGACAAGAACTGTGCCCCATGGCCTTTGCATACAGTATAGTCACCTCACATCCTGGGTGTATCACACTTGGTTTATCAAAGCAAACTGTAACATCTTATATTGACATTTTTATATAGGCCTAATGTCCATTTTATTTAATAATAATTTTTAAAAAACCTTTACCACCAACATTAACATCAGATTTTACGCTTTAAAATGTATTCCAAACAAAAACCATTGATCTCAAAGTAAAAAAACAAAAACAACACTATGCACAAGGACTACTTTGCGCAGTTTTACAAAGTTTCATAAAACACATTTACAGGAACACATGTGTAGATGCAAACTTTGGTAACAGAATGACGATTAAAATCTCCCTGAGTTTTTTAATGCGACCACATTTTCCAAAACCTGTTATCTGTTCCGAATTAAGATTCAAAGATGTAGGGTGTCAGTTATGACATGACACTTTGAGTAAAAAAAATATAATACATTTTGGTTATTTTACTACAGTAGGTGAAGTGGATCAACATCCGGTAACGGAATTACATCATAGGTCCCTGATCTGTACTATACAGAATTATGGCTACAAACAGGTATGTGCAATATCCTTCTATTGCATATTTGGGTATTTCTTTCTACACACTGGCAATTGTAATGCGCTCTGCCCCCAAACAAGACCACTTTTTTTGTTGAGCCGGACCAGACAAAATCTGAAATAGATGTCTACATTTTTTGTTAAACATAGACGGCACAGTAGAGTTCAGTACATTATAGTAAATATAGGTTCAGTATTGTACTGTACTGTACTTTTCTTTACTGTGCTGTTCTCAACTGTGTTATACTGTACTGTGATGTCCAAACTTGTGAAACATGGACGTCTATGATTGCTTCAGATTTGGTCATGCAATGGCAGACTTTTATTTCTTTCATCACATTCCCAGTGGGTCAGAAGTTTACATACACTCAATTAGTATTTGGTAGCATTGCTTTTAAATTGTTTAACTTGGGTCAAATGTTTTGGGTAGACTTCCACAAGCTTCCCACAATAAGTTGGGTGAATTTTGGCCCATTCCTCCTGACAGAGCTGGTGTAACTCAGTCAGGTTTGTAGGCCTCCTTGCTCGCACACGCTTTTTCAGTTTTTCACACACTTTTACACAAATTTTCTATGGGATTGAGGTCAGGGCTTTGTGATGGCCACTCCAATACCTTGACTTGGTTGACCTAAAACCATTTTGCCACAACTTTGGAAGTATGCTTGGGATTAACTTCCTGACTGATGTCTTGAGATGTTTCGTCAATATATCCACATAATTTTCCTACCTCATGATGCCATCTATTTTGTGAAGTGCACCAGTCCCTCCTGCATCAAAGCACCGCCACAACATGATGGGATGGTGTTTTTCGGCTTGCAGGCCTTACCCTTTTTCCTCCAAACATAACGAAGGTCATTATGGCCAAACAGTTTTATTTTTGTATCATCAGACCAGAGGACATTTCTCCAAAAAGTACAATCTTTGTCCCCATGTGAGCTGCAAACCGTAGTCTGGCTTTATTTATGGCGGTTTTGGAGCAGTGGCTTCTTCCTTGCTGAGCAGCCTTTCAGGTTATGTCAATATAGGACTTGTTTTACTGTGGATATAGATACATTTGTACCTGCTTCCTCCAGCATCTTCACAAGATCCTTTGCTGTTGTTCTGGGATTGATTTAGACTTTTTGCACCAAAATACGTTCATCTCTAGGAGACAGAGCGTGTCTCCTTTCTGAGCGGTATGATGGCTGCATTGTCCCATGGTGTTTATTCTTGCGTACTATTGTTTGTACAGATGAACGTGGTACCTTGAGGCGTTTGGAAATTGCTCTCAATGATGAACCAGACTTGCAGAGGTCCACAAGAGGCACTGAGTTTGAAGGTAGGCTTTGAAATACATCCACAGGTACACCTCCAATTGACTCAAATTATGTCATTTAGCCTGTCAGAAGCTTCTGAAGCCATGACATTTTCTGGAATTTTCCAAGCTATTTAAAGGCACAGTCAACTTAGTGTATGTAAACTTCTGACCCAATGGAATTGTGATACAGTGAAATAATCTCTCTAAATAATTGTTGAGAAAATTACTTGTCATGCACAGACTAGATGTCCCATCCGACTTGCCAAAACTATAGTTTGTTAACAAGAAATTTGTGGAGTTGTTGAATACCAAGTCTTAATGACTCCAACCTAAGTGTGTGTAAACTTTCAACTTCAACTGTATTCGTTGTCACAAAACTGCACATTTTTATTGTATTGTTCCCAGCACAACGTGCACCTGTGTAATGACCCAGCACGGTAATTTTCTTGAAATGCCACACCTGTCAGGTGGATGGATTATCATGGCAAAGAAGAAATGCTCTCTAACAGGGATGTAAACAAATGTGTGACACATTTGAGAAATTATCTGTTTGTGTATATGGAAAGTTTCTTGGCTCTTTTATTTCAGCTCATGAAACAAGAGACCAACCCTTTACATGTTGAATTGTTATTTTTGTTCAGTATAGATGGAACTGCCCATATTCACAAACTTCTAAGTCCTGCCAAGCCTCACTTGGTTGGACGAATGCAGTCACCAACAGGGTCGAGATGATCATTTACATCTGAACCCATTTCAGGAAACGAAATTGAACTCAAAATGAAATGGTTAAAAAAACATAACAACGTTTGGGCGACGCCATTCTAAGGTCACGGTTCAGAGATGAGAAAGCTGATGCTAGGTTTGTGCCTATCGGCAACCCAGAGTGGTAACGTTTGCATGTTATTGTCCCTCGTTGTCTCTGGCTGTCTTTGTTGCCATCTGTTTTGCGGGGAAAGTAAGTCCTACAGTGTAGGTGTAGTCGGACACAGTGATGTACAGTAAGTAGGGAGAGTAAGAACAATGACCTGTAAACCCCAAGGCATTTTTAACTCAAATACTTCTAGTAAGTTGAACTCGGTCAATGAAAAGTAATTATTACTTCAAATGTTTGTGGTACTGACTCAACTAAATGAAGTCACATCATCAATTAAAAAAAAAAAAGATAACAATTTAAGTTAACCAGCATGCTTTACTACGGGTAAAAAAATTCATTGTTTTTAATATGAGTTTTTGCATGTACATTGAGTGATTGATTTATGCAAGACAAAGATATATGAAAATAGAAATGAATCTAATAATTTAGTTTTTTGCACGTGTTACTGAAATAGTTGTTCCAGTTTAAATGGCTTATGTAGTCTCTTCACATTGTTCCTGTCCCTGGCAGTCATTTATGAATGCAGGTTGTGGGTGAATAACAATTTGTTGGATATCCTAATTCTGTCTGGATTCCAATGGGAATTACATATAATGTGACTTGCAAGTAGGGTTGCAACATTCTGGTAAATTTCACAGGTTTTACAGATATCCTGGTTGTAAGATTCCTGGAAATCCATGTATTTTTATCAGGTAATTTGTTACTGTAATTTGGAATCATACTTGTAGGCATGGTGTGCCCTGTAAACCATGAGTTTCAGGCCACTGTTACAATACATCTAGGCCTCAAAATAAGACCTTATGCGATATGTAATGTATTGTCATAAAGAGTTTAATGATATGTGCCTAGGAACTCACTGAGTGAAGGCCAAAGGACTGAAAATAGAGACATGGTCATTGATGTGTTTTTAACTTGAAGGCAAGACACACTGGGAAATGAAATTAGAGGTGTGGCTTAGTGGGGGAGTTAGTCAACATTTTCAAGCTGATACAACTCACATCTGGACCTCCTACAGGGTCACAGTGACTGTATCGGTTTGAGTAATGACTACAAAATCACTTAAACGGCTCAGACGTAAAGTGTAGCTGGTTTCCTCAAAAGTTGAGTAATGACAGCACATTGGGGTTGGCTGTACAGTTTGTATGCTTGTTTCATGTGTTTTTTGACTGTGTGTGTGTGTGTGTGTACGTCTACAGTAAAGGTAACATTTAAGGTACAGATTCCTGTGCAGTGTGCATATGTTAGCAGCCTTCACTTCCATTGTGTTTTATAACTATATCTGCATTCTAAAGTGATCCTTCATGAATACAGAAAGTGATGCTCGTGGTGCTCGCTCACACTGCAGGTCATTATGGGATACTTACATTTTAAGTAATTTAGCAGACACTCTTATCCAGAGCGACTTACAGTAGTGAGTGCATACATTTGTCATACTTTTTCTGCTGGGATACCTCCCAGCATGTGACTCATTCCAAGAACATATTCTCACTGGGAAGCAGCCGGCAAAGTAGCCCTTACTGTAACTCCATGGCATATTGCTGGGAATACTCGGGAACAGTCTGTTCCTGCTGTCGTTGTGAGTAAGAACTGCGTTCAGTATTATGAGGTCTCTGTGCATTGACAAAATGTACATGTTTAGATGAACTACGTTACCCATGGTGCACTGCGTTACCCATGGTGCACGGGTCCATGAAGGATTAGCCTACATCTACAGTAATGTTAGCATAGTGTCATACTCATAGCTGTGTTTTGTGTGGACTATGAGCACACTTTGCACGTGGTTTTGTGTGTGATTCTGGGGGTGCCATATGTGTATGCGTCATATGCCTGTGTGTGTGCTGGCTGTATGTCTGAGTCCTTACTGAAAGTGTTTGAGGCACATTTAGATCCTGGTGACACTCTTCGTGCCAGCTCCCCAAGGTGCCTGTTCTGTCAAGCAGGAAAGTGCTGCAGTCACCTCCACAGGAGCACTGAGGGGTCCCTATGCTGACATCAACACACATACAGTAAAGGAACCCCTTTGCTGACATCACAGGAGGAGCATATTGTACTCAAGCCCAGACATTGATTTATGCACATTTATGCACAAACTCTTTTCCATTACAGTATTTGATAAACAATACAGGTCTGTGCTGTCAGTTCAAAAAAACAATAGTGTGCACACACTTGCTAACATACTACTGTCAGTGTGTACACACACTCATGCGCATGACATAATGGGAGTGCAAGTTTGTGTGTGTGTGTGTGCTGCAAAAGAGTGCTGTATACAGCACCTTGCGTTGTGAAGATTCAGCACTTCTCCTTGGCAAGAGGTGTGTGTGTGTGCACTCTTCCATACTGTCATCTATCCTCCCTGAGTGTTTCAGTCTTTGAGAGGCCCCGGTCTCCTCTGGACAGACTGATATCAACAGGAAGCCTGGAAGATAGACCGCTGTCAATCAATATTCACAGGGCCAACCACCCTCCAGCAGGGACACAGACATATAAGGAGAGAGGGAGTGATACCTTTCCCACTAAGTGTCCAGTGGTGTTGGTAGAATGCGGGTCAATTGCCAAGAAAGGCAATATTCTTATTCCAGGCATTCTATTTTTGTAATAGTTTATTTCGTATCAATTTTTTTTCGCCACATGCGATGAACACAACAGTTCACCAACTTCCCGTTTTGAATGAATACTGTAGTTGTGAACTTAACCAAGGTTTGTTGCTAGCACTTTTGCTTTTGGAGTAAGGCAGCCATGGCTCCATCCGCTCTCAGGGAGGTAATCAACCCCATTCTTCACTACATTGGTGTTTTAGAAGTGGGATGGTACACTGTGTGGCCATTGGAAGTGGGTCCCAGGTCTGAGGTGTGCGGGATTTGTAATAGTGACGCGCAGTGATGTTACAAACTCCCGAAGGGTAATATCTATACTCACCCCTGTCGTTCGATATAAAACGTTGCATGTATCTCCCTTTCGTCTTCCTTTCTTATTTCCTTGAAGTAATGATTGATTTAGCATGACTGAACCGGAGAAAGCGTACCTAGTCAACAACATATCTTTCACCGACCTAGTCAGATCAGTGACGTTCCTTGAGAGAAGGGATGGAGGTTCAAAATCTAGTTTGGAATTTCAAATTGATATCGACAAAAATTGGAACCATGCCATTGGCTTTAGGTTCAACTTTGCTTGAGGAAAAAGTCACACGTTTTCAAAATTCCTTTTTTATGTCGATGACTGCTTTCAAATCCAGTCAGTTTTCCACGTTGATTCAACGCTATCAGGAGGGGAAAAAAATATTTTCTTAGTTGAAATTACCAGTATTTGTGCCAAGCAAAATGTCACTCTGGTATTCTTGTCCAACAAAAAGATTCTATGGCTTTACCATAAGCTTGGTGTCCAATGAGCGCAAAATCAAACTTTGATTTATTTATAGGCCTAATAATACACTGTTTCATGCAGTTATAACCAGAATTTCAAGGCACTAGATGGAATCTGTGGGTCCCACTACACAAGAGCATCCTTTTATTTCACCAACCTTTCAAACCTGCATTTCTTGTCCTAAACAGAAATGGCTACCACCATCCTTGCTTCCTTTTCTTCTCAGATGTCAATAAATCACAGATCTCACATGACATGATGGATGAAAGCAGTGTAGTGGAAGCTTTCATCCAGTCATGATAGATCAGTAATTATTTCAAGGAAGGGAAGAAGGGTCTTCAGGTCACGGCCCTGTGTGTAGAGGTAGTGAAACATACTCCTTATCCCGTTAGCTCAGTGACAAAGACAACCCAGACTTCTCCCACTCAGATCAGTGAAAACAACAGAACACAGACATAGAATCTGAGGACTGTTTTACATGTTTTATTTTTTTATTTAACCATTATTTAACTTGGCAAGTCAGTTCTTATTTACAGTGACGGACGACCCCAATTGTGTGCTGCCCTTATGGGACTCCCATTCATGGCCAGATGTGTTGCAGCTTGAAATCGAACCAGGGACTGCAGTGACGTCTCTTGCACTGAGAGGCAGTGCCTTACACAGCTGCGCCACTGACCTCAAGAACAGTTACATAACTTCTATGCAAGTGTACAGACTTTTGTCTCTCGACTGTAAAGCCTCTGATTGTTTACTGAAATTGCTCCTCTTCCCACAAGTAAGTGTGTGCATGTAGCTGTGCCCATATCTGTGTGTGCGTGTGTGTGCCCCAGTTATATAGTCTGGTTGATTCCGGGACATCCATGCAGGCATCCCTTTCTCCAGTTTCAGCATCAGTCTGGAAGCACAGGCAATCATCACACACACATACGCACAGTATGTGTCTGTTATAGGAATGTCCAGTTGAACAAAAGGAGAGCAATCAAAAATCACTCTGTATTACAAGCTGCAACAGGGAGACACCACCCAGCACAGAAGCAGATAAAGTCTACCTGGCCTTCTCTAAACAAGCCCTTATACCCCAATCAGACAGGAAACTGTTTTGACAGCATTAGCCCTAGGGGCTTATAGAAAACCCAGTGTAGCAGTGACCTTTGTCTCCTGCTACAGCGTTACAAATATCAGCTACTACAGAAAACCGCAATAGAGCGATCACAGTAGTCAGACGATCATCAGTAATCAATTACATCAAAGGGCAGTCACAATGTAATCAGAACATCCGTGTCCACACAATGTCATCAATGCAACAGTGAATAAACTGTCTGTCCTCGGTCCTTGGACCTTCAGTAACTTGCTCTGGTGTCAAGCACTACTTACAGATATGAGAACAGTCTATAACATCAGGGCATCAAGTCTAGTGACCATCAACCCACACCCTAAGTGTCACAAATAGAACACTGGCAATCATGTCTATTGCAGAAACATCATTCTAAACTACACTACCATTCAAAAGTTTGGGGTCACTTAGAAATGTCCTTGTTTTTTTAAAGAAAAGCACTTCTGTCCATTTTTAAAATGACATCAAGTTGATCCGAAATACAGTGTAGACACTTGTTAATTTTGTAAATGACTATTGTAGCTGGAAACCACATTTTATTTTGTAGAATATCTACATAGGTGTACAGAGGCCCATTTTTCAGCAACCATCACTCCTGTGTTCCAATGGCATGTTGTTAGCTAATGCAAGTTTATAGTTTTAAGAGGCTAATTGATCATTAGAAAGCCCTTTTGCAATTATGTTAGCACAGCTGAAAACTGTTCTGATTTAAAGAAGCAATAAAACTGGCCTTTTAGACTACTTGAGTATCTGAAGCATCATCATTTGTGGGTTCGATTACAGACTCAAAATGGCCAGAAACAAAGCCCTTTCTTCCGAAACTCATCAGTCTATTCTTTGTTCTGAGAGATTAAGGCTATTCCATGCGAGAAATTGCCAAGCAACTGAAGAGCTTGTACAACTCTGTGCACAACTCCCTTCACAGAACAGCACAAACTGTTTCTAACCAAAATAGAAAGCTTGGGAAGCCCCGGTGCACAACTGAGCAAGAGGACAAGTACATAGTCTAGTTTGAGAAACAGATGCCTCACAAATCTTCAACTGACAGCTTCATGAAGTAGTACGCGCAAAACTCCAGTCTCAACGTCAACAGTGAAGAGGTGACTCCGGGATGCTGACTAGGCAGAGTTGCAAAGAAAAAGCCATATCTCAGACTGGCCAATTAAAGATTAAGATGGGGGGGGGGAAAGAACACAGACACTGGACAGAGCAACTCTGCATAGAAGGCCAGCATCCCGGAGTCGCCTCTTCATCGCTGACTCTGAAGGCTGTAGACCTGGCTCCTAACATTTATTCTTTCAGATAGTTTAGGTGCTTGATTTAGCTCGCACCCCTTAAGCTCGTCAAAAATCGCCTCAATTTACAGAGGAGCTACATTACTATGCAATGGTCTCCAAGCAGCCAGAACAGCATAGTCGGCTAAAATAGTGCTGACCAGCCAACGAGACGAGCCCAGCATAGATCAGCCCAAATCAAAAATGACTTGCGCTAGCATTAGCTCAAATTATACCCAAGCTTCAAAAAGCCTTGGTTGTTGCTCAGCACATCTAAAATAAGCTCCTGTTGGATCATTAAGTCGCATGTCCCCCTTTTCCTACTAAACGGCTGTGGTTCAGAATCCGACAGCCAATCAGACAGTCCTCCCCACCTGATATCCCCCAGCTGCCTTTGCTGAATTAGGAGCTTCCAGAGAAGCAGTTACAGCTGCCTTTCTCCACTTGCCTTTTCTGGGGCAGTCAATCTGAGACACACACACACACACACAGATTTCCTGATTCATTTGGAAGGTTGATTTAAGAAGTAGAGAATGACGCGGTGTGTAAATTGGAATGGCTACGTCTAGTACTGCATTGGTGACTGGGTGCTTGTCGCCTCAAACAAAATTCTTCTGCTGCTCTTATCGTTCGCTACATACTTCAGTCGGAGACTGCCGTCATTGAAGTCATGTGGTGGTGTCAAAATGAGGGGTGCTGTACAAAACAAAGTCATCAGTGACTGTATCTCTAACCAATCAGAGTATCAAAGCCAATGACGAATTTTCAAAACACTGCTTTACCCACGTGTGGAACCAATCGGATGGTCCTGAATAGATTTCCATTCTAGATATTGTTGGGGAGCTACTCGAATCCAGACTCATTGTGTGGAAGAAAGTCATGTCTGTGGGCGTTAGGTAGCGTTTGGGTAGTTAGGCAAGGTGACTGGATCTTTGACAGCAGTGTCCACTACATTTGCTGTGTGTGTAGAGCATCTGTTAGGAATACTGACGTGTTTGTTAGAAATTTCGTTTGTTAGGAATACTGACGTCTGTCTGCCTCTGTCCCTCCATTTTCCCCTCCATCTTGCCTTGTTCTCTTCTTTCCTAGCCTCGAGGTCTCTCTCTTGATCTTTGCTTGTTGGACAGTGTCAATTTGGGGTAGCGGCGTGGACAATGCTGGCTGTGTCTTCAACCTGTCTTTGCTCCTGGATGGCATACTGCACTCAAGACATGCTTCTGTTTGTACATTGGCCAGAGGGAGAATTGTCAGAACTTTAGGTACAACACACCACAGAGCTTCTATGGAAGAATAAGGTCTGCAGCCTCCACACCAAACACTACTGACATCACCATCGGAAAGCTAAAGCTGTAGCAAGCTACTATAGTTAAGTGGCCGAGGTAGACCATATCTTTGATGCTTAACCCAACTACTAAGTCCAAGGGTTTCCTGTTATCTGTGGCCCATCAACACCTTTCCGTCTTCCGTAACCCTGCCAAACGTTAAATTTCCTGCGTTGGTCCCTCCTCCGCAGCCACCATGCGTCCCTCACTCGCGGTCCTTCCCAGGACCCGTAACCATCCCCACACAGCCCCCCCTCACAATGCACACGGACTGTCTGCACACGTGGGGCGGGAGCACCTGTCGGCCCCACGGAGGCGCAGCCCACACCTGCGACACACGCTCAGCCCAGAGAACCTGCGGAGCCTGGCGGAGCGAGGCGGTGCCGCCAGGGACACGGCTTCTGTGGTGAGCAGCCCCATGGGTCTCCCGAGGGCCAACAGCGACACAGACCTGGTGACCTCGCAGGGCCGCTCGTCGCTGACTGCGTCCACACTGGAGTTCACGCTGGGGAGGGGCCAGAACCTGGTCATCTCCTGGGACATCAAGGAGGAGGTGGACGCCACCGACTGGATCGGACTGTATCACATTGGTGAGACATTCAGTATGTTCATTTCACAATGGTGTAGTTCATAACTAGGAAAGTTTAAAGTAGAACACCTGTACTGGTTGCCCCAGCACGAACATAGTCCAGCATGAACACCACCTGATTCAACTTCTCAACTAATAATATAGCCATTGATTTGTTGAATTGGGAGTGTTAGTATCTGCCTGAACAAAAATGAACTGGAGTTGAGAAACATGTCCATTTACTGGTGGAGCATGGAATGAAAGGTTGAAAGAAATGTTCCATATTCATTGATTATATAACAGTAGTGTTTCTTTGATTAACTAGTTGTACTGAGCTGACTGAACAGATAGCTGCTCTGTAGGACTGGCTGATTCTAGTTAGTTTTGTAGAGTTGAGAATATCAAGTCTCTGGAGCAGGAGTCTCCAGAGTCCATATTGAAACTGGAGCTGTTGAAATTCCACAGAAGGGAGGCCTGAGTCAACATGAAATACTTCTGACTTGGTGTACTATAAAGGCGCCCGCATACTAGGTTCTGTTTGCTCCTAGCAGAACTCAGCTAGGTGACTTAAATGTGTGCCACCGCGCATGCTCTCTTAAAAGACATATGCATGAAAAACTAGAAGAAAGCAGCAATATTACTGTTTGTCCCTCTTGAGAGGCCATAGCAACAACACAGCCAGTATACACTTCCTCATATAGTCAGAATTAGTCTAAGATTTATTGAAAAAAAAAAATAATAATAATTTTGCAGGGGAGTTCTTAGTTGCAGATTTTACATCTAACTACATTCTCATGTAAGAAAACGTGCATGAAAATGAGTCGTCTCTCAAACACTTAATTGAACAATCCCGTCCATAGTTCCCACTCCTACTAGCAGTAGTACTGTTGACCAATCAACGATGAAGGGGCATAGACTACGGCTACCAAACTTCGACTTGACTCAAGAAAATACGTTGTGCAGCCCGATAAACAACCGAACGCCAAAATGAACCAAAACGTCGCACACAAATTGTCATAATATATACGCAAACTGTTTTGGCTGGGAAACATGCGATAGGCTTTACACACACACCATCACGTATACCATATATACTTAGACTATTCTGGGTGGTCCCCAACATGATAGCCCTGATTTAGCAGCACACTGCATAAGGCTACTAAGTCTAAATGTTCCCTTGTTGCAGTGAAAAGCAACCTATCTAGCATATTCAAATTTGTTCATATTATGAACCACATATTGTTTGAAACTACAGTATGGCCAATTCGGTTCTATGCAATTATGCATACCCACTAGAGACATTCAGCCAACAAACTCTCTAGTATTTATTTAACAGAAAGCTAGAGCAACCACATTATGATTGACTCTAATACTCATTTACCGGTTTACAAATATACCAATTGGCTGTCGGACAGTAAGTCGACCTCTAGCCGCTCCATGAGTCCTCTATCTACCCGCCCCTTGACCTCACTGGACTTCCCTCCTTTAAGGAAGAAGGATCCCAAGGGTTCACTGTAAGGCTGAAATATGAGAGACAGGAGAAAGCAGAGAAAGCATGCAGGGAGGGCGCCAGGCCACGTGGCTATCGATCATGAGGCCATCATGCACTTCATTACTAGCGTCAGGGTCTTAATCCCCGGGGTGCCCCGTGCTCTCCCACTTTCCACTACTAAGCAGACATTCAATGATATCACCTCCTCCTCTTCTACCCCCCCTCCCCCCTCCCATTGTGCTGCTTCGTGCTCGTTCAGTTCAGCCTGAAGTGGTGGTTCATTATTTTGGGGGGGGGCGAAAGTGCTACGTACAGCGTAATTCCCTCAGTTTTAACACCTTGGTAGGTTACAATTTCTTGTCCTTTGTGTTAGAGGTTGCAGAGAATGCATTTTAGGCACTACATTTATGGATTAAAGGAAAATTGTCTGAAGTTAGGTATCTGTCATGGTTATATGACATGAGGCTAAACAGACATGGAACAACAGCTGTGATAAGGCTGCAATGTGGAGCGTAGACAAGTGCTGTTCAATAAACATCTGACCATAACATGTATAATGTTATTTGGGGTCAACCATTTTCAAAGTTGGACAATAATCCAGAAGTTTGTCTGTCACTGTCATGTCTTCATAGAACACAACACGCACGCACTCACATTTTAGAACCATGTACTCATTTAGAAGCCCACACACATACTGACTGGACTGACGCCGCTTTCTTTCTGTTCGCCGGCCCAGATGAAATCAGCCCATCCAATGTGTGGGACTGTAAGAACCGTGGGGTGAATGGGACACAGAGGGGCCAGATCGTCTGGCGGTTGGAGCCTGGGCCTTACTTCATGGACGGTGAGAGGAGAGGAGAGAAAGCATCAGTGGAATTCATACAGTCAGAAATATGATCAAGTATAATGTCGAAACTACTTTTCAAAAGGTCTTTGGACCACACTCATTACAATGGGACAGGATTAAGAAGGGGGAGATACAATACTTAATAATTGACATCGGTTTCATTCCAAATGGCACCCTATTCCCTATCTAGTGCACAATTTTATTTTTGTACCTTTCGTGATATCCAATTGGTAGTTACTCTTGCCGCATTGCTGCAACTCCCGTGCGGACTCGGGAGAGGCGAAGGTCGAGAGCCTTGCGTCCTCCGAAACACGACCTCGCTCACCCAAACTGCTTCTTGACACTGCTCGCTTAACCCGGAAGCCATCCACACCAATGTGTCGGAGGAAACGCCGTACAGCTGGCGACCGAAGTCGGCGTGCATCCTCCCGGCCTCCACAAGGAGGCGCTAGAGCTTGATGGGAAAAGGACATCCCATCCGGCCAAACACTCCGTAACCTGGATGGCGCTGGGCCAATTGTCGCTACAGGTCGAACCCGGATCTGTAGTGATTCCTCTAGCACTGGGATGCAGTGCTTTCGACCGCTGCGCCACTCGGGAGGCCCCGTAGTGCACTACTTTTGAGCAGGGCCTATAGGGAACAACCATAGTGGCGTTATTCCATGGGTAACTAATGAGAAGGGAATTACACTGCAATTACACAGTATACTACTTTTAATTGACTTGTTAATTCTATAATACATGCAAACACAAGTAATTGTGAGCAAGATTTGTTTTGCATTACTCCATGTACGTACTTCCCTGTTGCGTAAGAACATTACAAGTCCCGTCTCATGATTGAGGCGCAGCCAGCCAAAGAGTGGGTGAAGAGAGAAACGAGGGATGGTGTTCATATCATGCATCTCTCTGTTTTCCCTCTAGCTGAGACCAAGATCTGCTTCAAGTACTATCACGGCGTCAGTGGAGCCCTGAGAGCAACCACCCCCTGCATCACTGTGAAGAACCCTGGAGTCCTGGTGTGTCTGCCTGTGTGTTTATGGTTTGTTGTGTGTGTGTGTGTGTGTGGTGTGTCTGTGTGTGTGTTTTACATTCAACTTCTCTGTGTCTCTCAGGGAGAAGGTCAAAGTGAGGGGCAGTCATCTACAGATCATCCTCGCAAACTAATCAGCTTTACTTTGACAGGTGAGGTGTGGTTTGACTAAAACCAGGAAGATGTCCTCATTGACTCTGACTTAGAAAAGGTGCCCTCTATAGTTCGGATTCAAATGATTTAATAGAAGAGCGTCAAAGTTTTCCATTATCGATGAACTCGTTATTACAATCTACTACTACTTCTTTATTTGACCTTTTTATTCCTCCTTACATGTGTTATTCCCACTTGAAAATAAGTTCCAACTTTGCATTGCTCCTAACATCCGACATGCAAGCAGTTATACAGTCAGCCTCAATCGTTGACTAAAGTTTCTTCCAATTGGCCTCGAGCACGGATTTCTATCACAAAAGTAGAACCGAATGAATGTGTATGTATGTCATCCTTCCCTTGCAATAAACCTCCGACAACTAGTGAAAAAGCCAAAGTTTCTGCAACTCTTCGTTTGCAATATGAGTTCAAATGGTAAGCTGCTCTTTGGTTTCCCTGGCTTGTGACATTAACAATTGGACTTGGGCAAAAGTGCAGTTGCAGAAAAAAGCCTTTATTGAAATGGCTTGACATGTCCATTTTGGAAGGTTAAATAACAAGGTAATGTAGTGGGTCTCAGAGTAGGAGTGATGCCCCCCCCCACACCCGCCATGTAGTCTTATTCGTTGTGAGCTAAAAAGCTAAATTGATCCTGGGTCAGCACTCCTACTCGGAGACTCTTGACATATACAGCCCCTGATTTAATGACGGTCATCCTCTGTGTAGATATGCATGCGGTGGGGCTGAAGAAGGGTATGTTCTTCAACCCGGATCCCTACCTGAAGATGTCCATCCACCCTGGGAAGAGAAGTGGCTTCCCCACCTTCAGCCACCACGGACAGGAGAGACGCTCCGCCATCATCGCCAATACCACCAACCCCAAGTGGCGCGGAGAGGTGATCTATATACATGCATGTGTACACACACACACACACACACACACACACACACACACGTGCACAGACATACACACACACACACGTGCACAGACATACACACAAACGTGCACACTCACTCCACTCATAGATCACTGGTTCACTCACTAGATGTGTTCCCTATTATTTACAATATTGTAACGATTAAACGTTTGAAATCAATATGGCTGAAGAGTCTAGCGAAATATAGAGTTCATGGGGAGCCGAGCGAGCCTTCCCCGCTAGGCTTCTCCTTGCTCAGATTGTCATGGTGTTGCACTTCAGATTTCCAATTAAGTTGCTGTCCACTTACATTGGTGCTAATCCTCTGCTCACCGCAAATCACTTTTACTTAGAAAGGTCAGATGGTGCTTAGCTAACAGTCTGTTTCTCCCTCTCTCTGTAGAAATACACTTTTGTAGCACTGATGACAGACATTCTGAACATCGAGGTGAAGGACAAGTTTGCCAAAAGTCGACCAATCATCAAACGCTTCCTTGGTCAGCTGACCATTCCTGTGCAGAGGCTGATTGAGAAAATACCTGGGTAGGTAACCTGGAAAACGGGCACACACACACACACACACACACACACACACACACACACACACACACACACACACACAAAATGTGCTTTAAAACAAACAAACAATTTATACACACTCAAAGACATACGTGTTTTTAATGATGCTCATTTAGACCCATGCTCATAATTATTGATTGTTCTCTATACTTTATCATTGCGTGTTAACTATAGTTGAGTAATTACATTTGGTTGTTTGTTTGTCTGTCCGTCTATCCTCAGTCTCCAGCCTCTGAGCTTCTCTCTGTGTCGACGGTTGCCCACTGAGCACGTGAGTGGCCAGATGCAGTTCAGGGTGGAGCTCACATCCACTGGACCTGACGGTGAGGGCCATTGCCTGTAATTTATTGTGTTTGTAAACAACAATACCTAATTGAAGTACACACTGCTGAATTGTAATGGAATAAAAAGGTATTACAAAATTATGAATCTTGATCTCGTTCATGCTCAGGGGCCTCTCCAGACTCTATCATCGGTGTGCCCAATAACGGGGCCCCTGGGACTCCATCAGATGATGAGGATCTGCCCCACCTACTCCCGGGGGTGGTTACTGGAGGCCCCTCCCCTACTGGCTCCCTGGGCTCACAGAGGTCCTGGGAAGGCGGGGCCACAGCCTATCCAGTCCCAGACTACAGGGACTTTAGCGGTACAGAGGGCAGAACCACAGAGGGTGAATCCTACTCTGGCCCTCTGCGGTTGCAGAGGTCCCTGAGTGAAGGCCTGGATGCCATCGAGGCCCCCAAGGGCCCCGGAGAGAGGCCCCTGGGCGCCGCCTCACCGAAGCTGCGCTCTAGCTTTCCCACTCACACACGTCTCAGTGCCATGCTGCACATTGACTCAGATGAAGATGAGGAGCGCTCGGGGCCCACTGACATTTACCCGGTGCCTGGGTCCCCCCTGCTGCTCAACGGGGGTCCCGAGGGGCCTGAAGAAGAAGACGTTGTCCCAGAGCTACAGCAGGATCCTGACCCTGAGCAGCTGGAACCCAGGGTGGTGGGAGATGAACAGTTGGTGGTAACGGGGGAAGATGGTGCCCCTGGTGGTGAATCCAATGTGGCCCCTGAGTTAGACCTGGCCCTCGACTTCGAGGACTCCTCAGAGCCTGATGTTTTCTCGGAGGTGGAGGAAGTTCCTTTCTTCTCAGAGGCACTGTCCCAGAGTCTTTTGGCTGTGGGCCTGGAGGGGCCAGAGGAGGGCCAGGGGCCCGCTGACAACCCCTCATCGCCGATTGACACCTGCTCCATGGCAATGGCCCCACAGACAGTCTTCTCTTCCTCAGAGAGTTGCCCAATCACAATGTCCACGGCTGAGGTGAGTGACTGGTGGTTAAGTGAGTAGATCATACCCGTGGTTAAAGGTTCTCTATGCAATACATAAAAAAGCCTGTAATATATCTGTAGTAGTAAGTCAAGGAACAATCACGGAAACCCAGAACTAAAATCTTGCGTGATTGTGTCAGATGCTCGATTAAATTCGACACGTTAGAAAATATGCTAGAATGAGGAGTGGAAGCAGGGCGGTAGCTCTCTTTGCAGGTTACAGGCAATTCTATGGGCCAAATGTCCCCTCCCCATCTGATATTCGAAAGATTGATGAAATATCGGATCAAAGTTCCTCGTTAGATGTCCGTCTGTTGACAGATGCTAGGATACCAGTTATGCGTGTCTGTCAATGAGACATTTAGTAAAGGAACAATTCAGGATTTAAAGCTATAAAGTTGCTTGCTCACTGAGTGGTCTTCCTGTTTCAGGATTGGTTCTCATTCTGAGGTTGAAAACAGAGCTAATACAACACTACATCAAACAATGTTTCTAGCCAGGACCTTACCTTGTTTCAAACAAAATCCTCACAAAGTAAGGTATCAAAAATAAAAAAGCTGCGGTTCTAAAACAATGAACCACAACCCGCCATTGGGTCCTACCCAGAGATGTGGTTAGTGGTTAAAAAAAAGGTGGGTTTGTTCACGCCTTTCGAGATGATGCCGGCAGGTAGCGCAAATACTAACAATGTAATTTTAGTGTTATAGGCGCACAAACGTTATTCACCAAAGCAAATAAGGTGTGTTAACATCATTTATTAATGCTTCACTACATCCCTGGTCCTGACCCATCATTTGGGAAACACTGTTCTGACCTCTTTGAGCCCTCATGTTGCAGGAGGCAGAGGAGAGGGCAGTAGCTGCCATTGACCCAGGGGGAGACTCCTTCACTGGCACTCCACCCACCCACCAGCACGTAGACGACGAGGGGGGCGGGCATACATCAGCCAATGAGTTTGAAGGAGATGCTCCGTCTGCCTATGCGCTGGAGCCAGGGGAGGAGATTAGTGAGCGGATGTGGAGCTTACAGATATCTGGGGATGTTCCCCAGGATGAGGAGGGGGAGGAGCCAAGACCCGCAGGGGTGGCCGTATCTGTTGATTCAGATGCAGTTGCCATGGAGGCAGATGGAGAAGACGGTGTGTAACTACCACTTTTAAAATAATTTATGCTTTATTTTGCTGTCTAATATTTACCTTGTAGTATCTTAGAAATTACATGATGAAATTATAACTACATTATATTACTATTTTGCTTCCGTGGGATTCATCAAAGCATCCACGTACACCCCTACTTGAAATGATCATTAAATATGATTAATTAATCCAGTCATGTAGAAACTAATAGTGAATTACCATAACTGTAAAAAGGCTCATGTGCTCTTTTCCTGAATGTATCCTCAGGTGCTCAAGTGAACGGTCACCCCGTGCACTGCCTCCCCTCAGTGCGCCATGACATTCACCGTTACCAACGAGTGGACGAACCGTTACCTCCTAGTAAGTTTCTGTCTGTACATACTATATCTGTATGTATTTGAGGTGATGGAAGATGACAAAAAGGAGAGAAAGAAGGCTGCTTGATACAATGTGTATATTTGGCTCCATAGAGGCTGATAGAGGGGGCTTCTTTGTATTTGTGCCTTAATGGCTTCTTTGACTATTACTTCTATAAGTATGTAGACAAAATGAAAGGGTGCATACTGCCACCTGGAGTGTGTTGTCTGAACATGTATAAAACCAATGTTGGAAATTTACTGCCACATGCAGTTATGGAATGTTTGCTGAGGATTATGATTAATTGGCTGATCCTTTCCTTATGACCTGCATATCTACTTCAAAATGGTGACAGTTCTCAATGGCACTGCCCATGCTAAAACACGCTTTGTGTCATTAGAGCTGTCTATCTAAATCTATGACTTGTCCTACATTTCTAACTGCTATATACACAATGGTATACTATTTGATATACTGTATTTTTATGCTATTCGAGGTGTCATGGTTCTGTCAGAATGCATCTGCATGTCAACCATGTGTGAATTTAGTTTGACTGTGGTTGTATCCCAAATGGCACCCTATGGGCTTTGGTCAAAAGTAGTACACTATAAAGGAACTAGGGTGCCATTTGGGACATAGCCTCTGTCTCATGTTAAGTGTGTGTTTGCAAATGTAAAGCCATGTGTTTGTTCTCCTCAGACTGGGAGGCGAGGATCGATAGTCACGGTCGTATTTTCTTTGTCGATCACGTGAACCGGACCACCACGTGGCAGCGCCCCACCGGACCCCCCGCTCCCCAGGGCCTGACCCGCTCCAGCTCCATCCAACAGATGGAGCAGCTCAACCGCAGGTCTGTAATCATGTAGAGGCGCACACACACACGTACATACACACCATGCGCTCATACACTCGTACACATATATGTACGTACATATACGTACTCACACCTTCTCTCTCCCTCACACACTCAGGTGAACACACACTTTTGTAACTTCAATCCTCTACATTTCCTCTCTCTCCTTAACCCTTCACACCCTTTCCTCTTTTTCTCACACTGTCCTTCTTTCCCTCTTACTCTATTTCTGTCTGTCAGATATCAGAGCATCAGGAGGACAATGACCAGTGAGAGGTCTGAGGAGAACACAGTTGACCTCCCGCCAGAGCCCACAGAGAGTGACTTTCTACCCCAGACCATCCCTGGTGTGCTTGTACACTAACATTCATACACACACGCACTGATAACACACACGAGGTATGCACACATACTGTATGTGCGCGCATACAAGCGCACGCACAGACACACACACACACACACACACACACACACCCTTTCCAACATATATTTACCTCTAACAGTTTTTGTTTTGTCTGTTGTAGAGTACAGGAGAGAGAGCGCAGTGGGTCACTCCAGCTCTCGGTCGCGTCTCTCTCTGCTGCTCCAGTCCCCAAGCGCAAAGTTCCTGTGCAGCACAGACTTCTTTACTGTGCTGCATTCTAACCCTGTGAGTCTGGCTGCACAGGCGCTCAACTCTCACCTTTCACCTTCTTATGGATCACCTTTGGTCCCTCAAGGTCACCCTTACCATGTCATATCTCTCAGTAGTTGATAATGATCTGCAAAGGTGTGTATGGTAAGGAAAGAGCTTCTTGGAGTGAACTGCTCTTTTCTCGTTTACTTGCCTTCATCAGGTTAATTGATATATAAATACGAGCCATGCTACCTGGGTTTTCATTCATCATTCTCCCTTAATGTGTTTGCTCAAAGTAATAACCCCATTTACAGAAGAACCCAGCATTTAATGTCCCTCTTTTGATGTCCTCATCAGTCTGTTCCCCCCCCCGCCCCCCCTCCCTCCCCAGAGTGCCTACAGCATGTTTACGAGCAACACCTGCCTGAAGCACATGATCAGTAAGGTGCGTCGGGACGCCCACCACTATGAGCGTTACCAGCACAATCGGGACCTGGTGGCCTTCCTCAACATGTTCACCAACAGCCAGCTGGAGCTACCCAGGGGCTGGGAGATGAAGCACGACCAGACTGGCAAGGTCTGGACCAGTGTGTGGGGGGTAGGGGTGTGTGTGAAGTGGGGTTGGGTGTAAGAGCAGGGCGTGTGTGGATATACAGTACCAGTCAAGAGTTTGGACACCTACTCATTCCAGGGTTTTTATTTACTTGTATTATATTGTAAAATAGTAGTGAAGACATCAAAGCTATGAAATAACACATATGGAATCATATAGCAACCCCCCAAAAAAGTGTTAAAAAAATAAATATTTTAGATTCTTCAAAGTAGACACCCTTTTCCTTGATGCTAGTTTTGCGCACACTTGGCATTCTCTCAACCAGCCTCATGAGGTCGTCACCTGAAAAGCATTGCAATTAACATGTGTGCCTTGTTAAAAGTTAATTTGTGGAATTTCTTCACTTCCTAATGCATTTGAGCCAATCAGTTGTGTTGTGACAAGGTAGGGGTGGTATGTAGAAGATAGCCCTATTTGGTAAAAGACCAAGTCCATATTATGGCATGAACCGCTCAAATAAGCAAAGTCAAATAGTCAATTCAAATTTTATTGGTACATCACATACACGTGATTAGCAGATGTATTGCGGGTGTAGCGAAATGCTTGTGCTTCTAGCTCCGACAGTGCAGTGATATCTAACAAATTACACAACATATACCCAATGCACACAAATCTAAGTAGGAATTAATTAAGGCTATATACATATGGATGAGCGATGTCAGAGCGGAACGGACTAATATTCAGTAGAATGGTATAGAAAACAATATATGCATATGAGTAATGCAAGATATGTAAACATTAAGTGAATGAGATACCTTAGAATAGTATAGAAAACAGTATATACATATGAGATGAGTAATTCCAGATATGTAAACATTATTAAAGTGACTAGTGTTCCTTTCCTTAAAATGGCCAGTGATTTCTAGTCTATTCCTATAGGCAACAGCCTCTAATGTGCTAGTGATGGCTGTTTAACAGTCTGATGGCCTTGAGATGGAAGATGTTTTTCAGTCTCACGGTCCCAGCTTTTATGCACCTGTACTGACCTCACCTTCTGGATGATAGTGGGGTGAACAGGCAGTGGCTCGGGTGTCCTTGAGGATCTTTTTGGTCTTCCTGTGACATTGGGTCCTGGAGGGTGGGTATTTTGCCCCCGGTAATGCGCTGGGCAGACCATAACACCCTCTGGAGAGCCTTGCGATTGTGGGCATTGCAGTTGCCGTACCAGGCGGTGATACAGCCCGACAGGATGCTTTCAATTGTGCATCTGTAAATGTTTGAGGGTTTTAGGTGACAAGCCAAATTTCTTTAGCCTCCTGAGGTTGCGTCTTCTTCACCACACTGACTGTGTGGGTGGACCATTTCAGTTTGTCAGGGATGTTTACGCCAAGGAACTTGAAGCTTTCCACCTTCTCCATTGCAGTCCCGTCGATGTAGAAAAGGGAGTGCTCCCTCTGCTGTTTCCTGAAGTCCACGATCATCTTGCTTTGTTGACGTTGAGTGGGAGGCTGTTTTCCAGGCACCACACTCCCAGAGCCCTCACCTATTCCCTGTAGGCTGTCTTGTCATTGTTGGTAATCAAGCCTACTACTGTTGTCGTGTGCAAACTTTATGATTGAGTTGGAGGCGTGCTTGGCCACGCAGTCATGGGTGAACAGGGAGTACAGGAGGGGGCTGAGCAGGCACCCTTGTGGGGCCCCAGTGTTGAGGATCAGCAGAGTGGAGGTGATGTTTCCTACCTAGGTTCAGGACCCAGTTGCACAGGGTGGGGTCCAGACCCAGGGCCGCTAGCTTAATGATGAGCTTGAAGGGTACTATGGTGTTGAATACTGAGCTATAGTCAATAAACAGCATTCTTACATAGGTATTCCTCTTGTCCAGATGGGATAGGGCAGTGTGCAGAGTGATGGCGATTGCATCGTCTGTGGATCTATTGGGGCGGTAAGCAAATTGAAGTGGGTGTAGGGTGGCAGGTAGGGTGGAGGTGATATAATCCTTGACTAGTCTCTGAAAGCACTTCATGATGACAGAGGTGAGTGCTATGGGGCAATAGTCATTAAGTTACCTTTGCCTTCTTGGGTACAGGAACAATGGTGGCCATCTTGAAGCATGTGAGGACAGCAGACTGGGATGGGGAGAGATTGAATATGTCTGTAAACACTCTAGCCAGCTGGTCTGCACATGCTTTGAGGACGCAGCTCGGGGTGCCGTCTGGGCCCGGCAGCCTTGCGAGGGTTAACACATTTTAAATGTTTTACTCTCATCTGCCACAGAGAAGAGCCCACAGCCCTTTGTAGCGGGCCACGTCGGTGGCACTGTTATCCTCAAAGCGTGTGAAGAATGTGTTTAGCCTATCCAGAAGCGAGACGTCGGTTTCGGCGATGTGGCTGGTTTTCCTTTTGTAGTCCGTGATTGTCTGTAGTCCCTGCTACATACGTCTCGGATCTGAGCCGTTAAATTGCGACTCCACTTTATCTCTATACTGACATTTAGCTTGTTTGGTTGCCTTGCGGAGTGGATAACTACACTGTTTATATTCTTAAATGCGGTGGTTCACGCTTTCAGTTTTGCATGAATGCTACCATCTATCCACGGTTTCTGGTTAGGGTAGGTTTTAATAGTCAGTGGGTACTACATCTCCTATACACTTCCTTATAAACTCAGTCTCCGTATATGCGTCTAGATTATTTTCTCACAAGCTACCTGGAACATATCCCAGTCCACTTGATCAAAACAATCCTGAAGCATAGATTCCGATTGGTCAGACCAGCGTTGAATAGTATGAAGCATGGGTCCTTCCTGTTTGAGTTTCTGCCTATAGGACTGGAGGAGCAAGATGGAGTTGTGGACAGATTTGCTGTAAGGAGGGCGGGGGAGGGCCTTTTAAGCATTCAGGAAGTTTGAATAGCAATGTTTGAGAGTCTTAGTAGCTCAGGTAGGACAGTCAGCATGTTGATAGAACCTTGGCAGCCTTGTCCTCAGATTTGCTTTGTTAAAATCCCCAGCTACAATAAATGCAGCCTCGGGTTATGTGGTTTCCAGTTTTCATAAAGTCCAGTGAAGTTCTTTGAGGGCCGTCGAGGTTTCGGTTTGAGGTGGGATGTAAACGGCCATGGCGATGACGGAGGAGAATTCTCTTGGGAGATAATATGGTCAACATTTAATCGTGAGGTATTCTAGGTTGGGTGAACAAAAGGACTTGAGTTCCTGTATGTTCCTAGAATTACACCATGAGTCATTAATCATGAAACACACCCCACTGCCCTTCTGCTTCCCAAAGATATTTATTCCTGTCTGTGCGATGTACTGAGAATCCTGCTGGCTTTACTGACTCCGACAGTGTCCCGAGAGAGCCATGTTTCCGTGAATCAAAGTACGCAATGTTTCTCTGGATAGAAATCCTTGCTCTAAGCTCAACTTTTTTTAAATCCAAAGACCGAACATAAGCGAGTTAAATACTCAGAAGTGGTGGATGGTGTGCACGCCTCCTAGGTCAAAACAGCAGGCCGCGTCGAGTGCCTCTCCTCCGCCGGTGACGTTCTGTGTCGGCCTCTGGAATAAGTTAAATTGCTATGGGGAGAGTGAACAAAGGATCTGCTCCAGGGAAGTCTGGTAGTTCTGGTGAGTCGGCACTCTAATATCCAATAGTTCTTCCCGGCTGTATGTAATGACAACATTTCCTGAGCTAATGTAAAAATAGTACACAAACTAAATACTGCATTTTCCTAAGAGCTAGTCGTGATGCTGCTATCTCCATCAGTGCCATCTTTGTCGAGCAGTCCATCATTACTTTGAGACATGAAAGTCAGTCAATCCGGAACATTTCAAGACCTTTGACATTTTCTTCAAGTGCAGTCACAAAAACCATCAAGCTCTATGATGAAACTGGCTCTCATTAGGACTGCCAAAGGAAAGGAAGACCCAGAGTTACCTCTGCTGCAGAGGATAACTTCATTAGAGATGCCAGCCTCAGAATTTGCAGCCCAAATAAATTCTTCAGAGTTCATCTCAACATCAACTGTTCAGAGGAGACTGCGTGAATCAGGCCTTCATGGTTGAATTGCTGCAAAGAAACCACTACTAAAGGACACCAGTAAGACCAGACTTGCTTGGTTCAAAAAACACGAGCAATGGACATTAGACTCGTGGAAATCTGTCCTTTTGGTCCAGATTTGAAATTTTTGGTTTCCACTGGCGTGTCTTTGTGAGATGAGTTGGTGAACAGATGATCTCCACATGTTTGGTTCCCACCGCGAAGCATGGAGGTGTGGGGGTGCTTTGCTGGTGACACTGATTTATTTAGAATTCAAGGCACCCTTAACGAGCATGGCTACCACCGCATTCTGCAGCGATACACCATCCCATCTGGTTTAGGCTTAGTGGGGCTGTCATTTGTTTTTCTACAGGACAATGACCCAACACACCTCCAGGCTGTGTAAGGGCTATTTGACCAAGGAGAGTGATGGAGTGCTGCATCAGATGACCTGGCCTCCACAATCATCCGACCTCAACCCAATTGAGATAGTTTGGGATCAGTTGGATTGCAGAATGAAGGAAACGCAGCCAACAAGTGCCCTACATATGTGGGAACTCCTTCAAGACTGTTGGAAAAGCATTCCAGGGGAATCTGGTTGAGAGAATCCCAAGAGTGTGCAAAGCTGTCATCAAGGCAAACGGTAAAAATAAATAACCCTTGAATGAGTAGGTGTGTCCAAACTTTTGACTGGAACTGTATGTACAGTACACCTTTATAAACTGTAGTTTATCTATCTTAATGTAAGTGGCTGGCTGTGTGTCTCCACAGCCCTTCTTTGTGGATCACAACTGTCGCTCCACAACCTTCATCGACCCGCGGCTCCCCCTCCAGAGTGCACACTCAACTAGCCTGCTGGCCCACCGACAGCACCTTAACCGCCAACGCAGCCACAGCGCAGGCGAGGTGAGACTACTGCTAAATTCCCTTAGGCGACTCAAGACATGGTCAGACCGGACAGCATGCAAACTAGTGGACTACCCCGCAGTACATGTGGCTTGGCAGCTTGCCTGGCTAGCTGGTTTGAAGAACATGCTAGCTTACACATCCAAAATAGACAATACTGCCAAAGTGAATGGTATTTTCAGTCGGCCTCAACGGAATTTGCCATCACAGCTCTAAATGTAGTCTATTATACCCACTGCACTACTGACACACTGGAATACAGGCCAGAGATCAGCACTAAGACTTTACACAAGCTGCTTTAACAAGACCAATATCAATCATAATGCTTATTGTAAAACTAATAATGCAGGTTAATGGAATTGACTAAAATGTGTGTCCCCTTATGTTGCAGGTGGTAGATGACATGCGACACTCCAGCCCACCTGTCGTGCCCTGCCCCTCCAGCACCTTCAGTGGGTCCACTCGCAATCAGGACCTGGTGCCTGTGGGTGAGTACACTGGCTTATACACACACACACACACACGCCGGCGCACGCACACATGCAGTTACAGACCCAGGAATGTTGATATTGACACAGGTCTCTCCCCAGCCTACAACGACAAGATTGTGGCATTTCTACGGCAACCCAACATAATTGAGATCCTGCAGGAGAGGCAGCCAGAGCTCGTCAGGAACCACTCACTCAAGTAGGTCACCCCAATCACCATGGGAACCCTTTAACCAGATATTTAACCTTAAATCCTAACCCTCTATGTGTATTATGTTTGTGCCATACAGCAGTATCACAAATGTTAACCTGTGTGTGTCTGCAGGGAAAGGTTACAGTTCATTCGCAGTGAGGGTGTTTCTGGGCTTGCTCGTCTCTCTAGCGATGCTGATCTAGTCATTTTGCTCAGGTGTGTCTT
The DNA here is from genome assembly GCF_018296145.1 of Oncorhynchus tshawytscha. NCBI lineage: Eukaryota > Metazoa > Chordata > Actinopteri > Salmoniformes > Salmonidae > Oncorhynchus > Oncorhynchus tshawytscha. Next base: position 37,328,128 of record NC_056431.1, read on the forward strand.
CAGGGGGTTAATGTCTGTTTGTGATTAGTGTGTGTTTGTGTGCGAGATGGTGTTGCATGTGTGTGTGACTGTATGTTTGAGTATTGTGTTTGTTAGTGTGCTTGTGATAAGTGTGTGTGTGTGTTATTAAGCACCCCTCTCTCCCTCAGCCTGTTTGAAGAGGAGGTTATGTCCTATGTGCCACCTCATGCCTTACTGCACCCCAGCTACTGCTCCTCCCCTCAGAGCTCCCCCGGTGAGAACACACATGCAAAGCCGCGTGCGCACACACTTTCTCCTCATGCCTTTTCTTCCCATAGCTTTGCTTTTAATCCAAACTATCCATCCTAACCAGGGCAAGACAGTGAGATTAAGCCTTGAGCCGTAGAAGTTGCTTTAGCGCTCTCAATCAGTAAAGTGAAGTGTTTCATATGAACTAATTCTATTCTAATGAAAGTTGTAATAATGAGATACACGATTTTCTGATGAACTTGTGTATTTTTGTCTATTTTTCATCTTCCTCCTCTCTGCTCTTCCTTTTCTGCCCCCCTCTCAGGTACTCAGCGGGCGAATGCACGCGCCCCTGCCCCTTACAAACGTGACTTTGAGGCCAAACTGAGAAACTTCTATCGCAAGCTGGAGACGAAAGGCTATGGCCAGGGACCTGGGAAAGTCAAGTGAGTACTGTTGCTGTTTGACGACGTATTTCAACAGGTTGAGAGAACAGATAAATATCAGCCGTATCCTGTATTGCTTAATCTTAAACTGTGTGTATGTGTGGTGTGCACGTTCGTGACTGTCTGTGTGTTTCTCCTTCCAGATTGATCATTCGTAGAGATCACCTATTGGAGGATGCCTTCAATCAGATAATGTGCTACTCCCGCAAAGACCTGCAGAGGAGTAAGCTCTACGTCAGCTTTGTGGGCGAGGAAGGGTGAGTGTTTGGGTTTAGGTATTTCATATATGCTACACATTTCCTTATGTTTGCTCATATGCATCGGTTGTTATGTCAAGGTCGGATAGGTGGGTGCTTATATTTGTCCTGTGTTTTACAAGTGTGTTGGTGTCAAATGGAAATGTGTTTTTTGTATTTCCCAACTCCCCCTGAGACACCTTCAGCGAGTGGGGTCACGGCCAGGGATCAGAGATTATTGACGGTGACCCTGGAGCAATTAGGGTTAAGTGCCTTGCTCAAGGGCAGATTGACAGATCGCCTTGTCGGCTCTGGGATTCGAACCAGCAACCTTTCCATTACTGGCCCAACGCTCTAAACTCTAGCCCATAGCTGTGTAAGTTGTGTATATTTTCCATAATCTTAATATATATGGTTTACAAAAGTGTGTTGTGTGTCTCATAGACTGGACTACAGCGGCCCCTCGAGGGAGTTCTTCTTCCTGGTGTCGAGGGAGCTGTTTAACCCTTACTACGGCCTGTTTGAGTATTCCGCCAACGACACCTACACTGTGCAGATCAGCCCCATGTCTGCCTTCGTGGACAACCACCATGAGTGGTGAGTGACAAGTTTACATAACAATGATATGGATGGTGAGTGGGTGGATGGATATAGGAAGACAGACAGACATGCTGGACAGACCTACTGTAGGTAAAATAAAGAACAAAGACACAAAAACCCATAACATCTGACTTGTCATCATAAACACACTGCACTGTACACCTAGCAGTGATGTTGCTCTGTGTTCCAGGTTCCGTTTCAGTGGACGTATCCTGGGCCTGGCTCTGATCCACCAGTATCTGCTGGATGCCTTCTTTACCCGCCCGTTCTACAAGGGCCTGCTGCGCATGTGAGTGTCTCAATCAGGCCCCCAGCCAGCAGCTGGCTAGGGCTCCTATTGTCATGAACACGCATTGTTAATAAGTTTTGGAAACACAACCACCATGTCAAATAGCGAGTTATGCTTTAACGTAAAATATTTTATACAAAACTACTGACCTGGTGGAAGCTGAACCGACAGAAGTTGATTAAATGGATTTGGCATTAATAATTCAGTTACCATGCTTATATTAAGTGGTTGATATACACTCTGGATAAGCACATTCTAAATGACTGAAATGTAAGACGTATTCGTTGTAGAGTTAGGAGTTCAATCTTTGACCTCTATTTAACCTTGTTCTCCTCTTGTTGACCTTTGACCCCTGCAGCCCATGTGACCTGAGTGACCTGGAGTTCCTGGATGAGGAGTTTCACCAGAGTTTACAGTGGATGAAGGACAATGACATCGAGGACATGCTGGACCTCACCTTTACTGTCAACGAGGAGGTCTTTGGACAGGTGTGTGTATGCATGATTGTTTTAATGAATATATTGTATGCATCTTCAATGGTTTTTAGACTAAATACACTGCCCTGCATTTGATATTTGACTGTTTGTTGCAATGTGCTGTACTTGTGGCTGAATCCTAACTTCTACTTAAGTCACATTTTTGCTTAGTCATGCATTGATGTCAATGGGAAGGTAGGATTCACCTATCAGTCATTTTAGCTAACATTCCACTCCTTGCCCCTCCTGTCATTTGCCAAAGAGACTGGCCTTTCAGCAATCTCAACGTGCAGCTTGATTTCCACCAGAGTTGGTTGTTGGAAATAACACTTTCCATGACAATATGTGGGGCCTCAAAATTAGAATTATACATATGTCGGATCTTAATGTCACCCCTTTCATCGCAGGAGGAAAATAATCCTTCAGCAGCAGGATTTGAATGAATATAGAATGTTTAGTTATAGTCGCTTCTGGGGACAGCTGGAAGCAGTGTTTGTAGGCTACAGTGGGTCTCGTGGGAATTCTTATATTTGTAAGGTGTAGATGTTTTTTTCATTAGGGGTAAAACAGTTATTGTTTTATTATATGAACTATTTATTAATTGCTTTATTTTATTTTCAAGGAAAGCAATAGGTCGAATAAATGATTGGTTGCCTGTGTGGTCTAGCTGTTATAGCCGCTGACCCCGGCACACATATGCCAGAGTTGGCATGGTTGGCCCTTTGAATTTTTGGAGGAACTAGTACTTTTCTAGTTACTCTCTGTGGGTTGTACTTGTACTCATACTCAAGTAATTTCTGAAGGAAGTAACCTGCTTTTTTTACTCCTTGACATTTTACCAAATCACTTCAGTTACATTAGATTTTAGTGGTGCAACAGATTACAAAACTCAGGGATCGGATTGCAGTTTTGACTTACGGATCGGTTCATTGTTCGGATCAGCGGGAGAAAAATAGAACTTTGCTTTCCATTTATTACTTTCCATGTATTACTTATTACCTCTCCCTCAATGTGAGCAAGACAAAGGAGATGATTGTGGACTACAGGAAAAGGAGGACCGAGCATGCCCCCATTCTCATCGACGGGGCTGCAGGTTGAGCGCTAAAAGTTCCTTGGTGTCCACGTCCCCAACAAACTGACATGGTCCAAGCACACCAAGACCGCCGTGGAGACGGCACAACAAAACCCATCAGGAGACTGAAAAGATTTGGCATGGGTCCTCAGATGCTCAAAAAGTTATACAGCTGCACCATCGAGCGCATCCTGATGGGTTGAATCACTGCTTGGCAGAGGTGGGACCAAGTCATTGTTTTACAAGTCACAAGTAAGTCTCAAGTCTTAGCACTCAAGTCCCAAGTCAAGTCCTAAACAAGTCATAATGTGCTCTTCACCAAATGTAACACCATTTCATAAGAGTAATAGTATATTACATTGATGCAAATCATGAATGCTTAAAAAAAAAAATATATATATATATATATATATATATACATATACACTGCTCAAAAAAATAAAGGGAACACTTAAACAACACAATGTAACTCCAAGTCAATCACACTTCTGTAAAATCAAACTGTCCACTTAGGAAGCAACACTGATTGACAATAAATTGCACATGCTGTTGTGCAAATGGAATAGACAACAGGTGGAAATTATAGGCAATTAGCAAGACACCCCCAATAAAGGAGTGATTCTGCAGGTGGTGATCACAGACCACTTCTCAGTTCCTATGCTTCCTGGCTGATGTTTTGGTCACTTTTGAATGCTGCCGGTGCTTTCACTCTAGTGGTAGTATGAGACGGAGTCTACAACCCACAGAAGTGGCTCAGGTAGTGCAGCTCATCCAGGATGGCACATCAATGCGAGCTGTGGCAAGAAGGTTTGCTGTGTCTGTCAGCGTAGTGTCCAGAGCATGGAGGCGCTACCAGGAGACAGGCCAGTACATCAGGAGACGTGGAGGAGGCCGTAGGAGGGCAACAACCCAGCAGCAGGACCGCTACCTCCACCTTTGTGCAAGGAGGAGCAGGAGGAGCACTGCCAGAGCCCTGCAAAATGACCTCCAGCAGGCCACAAATGTGCATGTGTCTGCGCAAACGGTCAGAAACAGACTCCATGAGGGTGGTATGAGGGCCCGACATCCACAGGTGGGGGTTGTGCTTACAGCCCAACACCGTGCAGGACGTTTGGCATTTGCCAGAGAACACCAAGATTGGCAAATTCGCCACTGGTGCCCTGTGCTCTTCACAGATGAAAGCAGGTTCACACTGAGCACATGTGACAGACGTGACAGAGTCTGGAGACGCCATGGAGAACGTTCTGCTGCCTGCAACATCCTCCAGCATGACCGATTTGGCGGTGGGTCAGTCATGGTGTGGGGTGGCATTTCTTTGGGGGGCCGCACAGCCCTCCATGTGCTCGCCAGAGGTAGCCTGACTGCCATTAGTTACCGAGATGAGATCCTCAGACACCTTGTGAGACCATATGCTGGTGCGGTTGGCCCTGGGTTCCTCCTAATGCAAGACAATGCTAGACCTCATGTGGATGGAGTGTGTCAGCAGTTCCTGCAAAAGGAAGGCATTGATGCTATGGACTAGCCCACCCGTTCCCCAGACCTGAATCCAATTGAGCACATCTGGGACATCATAAAGGCACGTGGAGGCAACACACACTACTGAGCCTCATTTTGACTTGTTTTAAGGCCATTACATCAAAGTTGGATCAGCCTGTAGTGTGGTTTTCCACTTTAATTTTGAGTGTGACTCCAAATCCAGATCTCCATGGGTTGATTAATTTGATTTCCATTGATAATTTTTGCGTGATTTTTGTTGTCAGCATATTCAACTATGTAAAGAAAAAAGTATTTAATAAGAATATTTAATTCATTCAGATCTAGGATGTGTTATTTTAGTGTTCCCTTTATTTATTTGAGCAGTGTATTTATACTTTCCAAATAAACTTTGCATTTCCATGGAAATACATGGGTAGCCACGAGAAAGCCCCCCCATAGAAATGGACTATCGAAGATCGCTATTGGGCGCAATCGGGCGACGTAGGCTTGTACACAATCTCCCAACCTTAACACGCACACACACATTCCCTGTGTGTGGTTACATTAGGCTAACGTATGTCAAAGGATTTAGGAACAGCAGTAACATCCGGCAGGATTTAGGCTACCAACTGCATAGACAGTTGGAGCTCAATCTTGTGTGCAATGTTCACGTTCTGCACTGACTGTGGAGGCTCATTGATTTAACGTTATGTTAGCCTACATACTACACTAACAAAGATATAAATTATATAGCTGTCGGCTATATTTGCCACAAATTACTGTTCTTTGTGCAGCTTCAAATGTCGAACAAAGTTGGAAATTGTTGCACCTCCGTCTATAATTTTCTTCCCGCATGTTTTGCAAGTTGCAATCCGTTTTTGTTGATACAGCGTAATCTTTATATCCAAAAATAATAATTTTGGGTATCATCTTTCCAAGGGCTCCATCTGAATTCACCAGCCGACTTTCCTCTGCACTGCCACACGCCCTTTTTTCTCAGCTGGCACAATTTGATTGGCTGCTTTCCAATTCAAATTGTAATCTGTTTAATGAAGAGTTTATGCGCTGCACCCTTTTTTTCATAGCATAATTTTTTATATCTGGGCTTGAGGAGGGTATCAAGTCAGGTCACGTCAAAAGGCTCAAGTCCAAGTTAAGTCACGAGTCATTGGTGTTCAAGTCAAAGTTGAGTTGCAAGTCATATTTGTGACTCGAGTCCAAGTCATGTGACTCGAGTCCACACCTCTGCTGCCTGGTATGGCATCTGCTCGGCCTCCAACTGCAAGGCACTAGAGGGTAGTGCATACGGCCCAGTACATCGCCTGGGCCAAGCTTCCTGCCATCCAGGACCTCTGTACCAGGCGGTGTCAGAGGAAGGCCCTAAAAATGACTCCAGCCACCCTAGGCATACTGTTCTTTATTGGTCGCATACACATTTGGCATTTATTTGTTACTGCGGGTGTAGCAAAATAATTGCGTTTCTGGCTCCAACAGTACACTAATATCTAACAATGCACACATATGAAAGTAAAATAATTTAATTAAGAAATATTAGGACGAGCAACATCTGAGTCTGGAGCGTGCGTGCGTGACAGTCAAAAGTTTGGACACACCTACTAATTCCATTTTTAAAAAAATGTTTACTATTTTCTACATTGTAGAATAATAGTGAAGACCTCAAAACTATGAAATAACACATATGGAATCATGTGACCAAAAAGTATTCAACAAATCAAAATACACTGTTCAAAAGTTTGGGGTCACTTTGAAATGTCCTTGTTTTCCATGAAAACATACATGAAATTAGTTGCAAAATGAGTAGCAAATATAGTCAAGATGTTGACAAGGCTATAAATAATGATTTAAAAAAAAATTGAATTAATAATTGTCTTTCAAACATAGCTTTCGTCAAAGAATCCTCCATTTGCAGCAATTACAGCCTTGCAGATCTTTGGCATTTTAGTTGTCAGTTTGTTGAGGTAATCTGAAGATATTTCACCCCATGTATCCTGAAGCACCTCCCACAAGTTGGATTGCCTTGATTGGCACTTTTTACGTATGGTACGTACTTTTTACGTGCCATACGGTCAAGCTGCTCCCACAATCCGGTCATTGTGCTGGCCACTCCATTATAGACAGAATACCAGCCGACTGCTTCTTCCCAAAATAGTTATTGCATAGTTTGGAGATGTGCTTTGTGTCATTGTCCTGTTGTAGGAGGAAATTGGCTCCAATTAAGTGCTGTCCACCGGGTATGGCATGGAGTGATAGCCTTCCTTCAAGATCCCTTTTTACCCTGTACAAATCTCCCACTTTACCACCACCAAAGCAACCCCAGACCATAACATTGCCTCCACCATGCAGATTACGTCAAGCACTCCTCAGCATCTTTTCATTTTTTCTGCGTCCCACGAATGTTCTTCGTGATCCGAACACCTCAAACACTTTTTTCCAATCTTCCTGTCAGCATCCCGGAGTTGCCTTTTCACTGTTGACGTTTTTTGGCAATTTCTCGCATGGAATATCCTTAATTTCTCAGAACAAGAATAGACTGATGAGTTTCAGAAGAAAGGGCTATGTTTCTGGCCCATTTGTGCCTGTAATCGAACCCACAAATGCTGATGCTCCGGATACTCAACTCGTCTAAAGAAGGCCAGTTTGATTTGCTTCTTTAATCAGCACAACAGCTTTCAGCTGTGCTAACAATTGCAAAATGGTTTTCTAATGATCAATTAGCCTTTTTAAAATGATAAACTTAGCTAACACAACGTGCCATTGGAATGCAGGAGTGATGGTTGCTGATAATGGTCCTCTGTATGCCTATGTAGATATTACATTAATAATCAGCTGTTTCCAGCTACAATAGTCATTTACAACATTAACAATGTCTACACTGTCTTTCTGATCAATTTGATATTTTAATGGACAAAAATGTGCTTTTAACTATTTCTAAGTGACCTCAAACTTTAGAACGGTAGTGTGTTTGAGCTTCTTCAAAGTTGCTACCCTTTCTCTCAACCAGCTTCATGAGGTAGTCACCTTGAATGCATTTCAGTTAACAGGTGTGCCTTGTTAAAAGTGAATTTGTGGAATTTGTTTCCTTAATGCGTTTGAGCCAATCAGTTGTGTTGTGACAAGAAGATAGCCCTATTTGGTAAAAGACCATATTAGGGCAAGAACAGCTCAAATAAGCCAAGAGAAATGACAGTCCATCATTACCTTAAGACACAAAGATCAGTCAATCCGTAACATTTCAATAACAAAGTTTCTTCAAGTGCAGTCGCAAAAACCATCATGCACTATGATGAAACTGGCTCTCATGAGGACCGCCACAGGAATGGAAGACCCAGAGTTACCTCTGCAGCAGAGGATACGTTCAGTAGAGTTACCAGACTCAAAATGCAGCCCAAACAACTCTTTCACAAAGTTTAAGTAACAGACACATCTCAACATCAACTGTGTGAATCAGGTCTTCATGGTTGAATTGCTGCAAAGAGATGGTTTGGGATGAGTTGGACCACAGAGTGACCGAAAAGCAGCCAACAAGTGCTCAGCGTATTTTTTATTTATTTACCTTTTATTTAACTAGGCAAGTCAGTTAAGTAATAATTCTTATTTTCAATGACAGCCTAGGAACAGTGGGTTAACTGCCTTGTTCAGGGGCAGAATTACATTCTTGTCAGCTCAGGGATTTGATCTTGCAACCTTTTGGTTAGAAGACCAACACTCTAACCCCTAGGCTACCTGCTTCAAGTGGGAACTGCTTCAAGACTGTTGGAAAAGCATTACAGGTGAAGCTGGTTGAGAGAATACTAAGTGTGAAAAGCTGTTAAGGCGAAGGATGGCTACTTTGAAGAATCTAAAATATATTTAGATTTGTTTAACCTTTTTTTGGTTACTACATGATTCCATATGTTATTTCATACTTTTGATCGCTTTACTATTTTTCTACAATGAAGAAAATAGTAAAAAAAAAAAAAACCTGTGTGTGTGTGTACAGTGCCTTCGGAAAGTATTCAGACCCCTTGACCTTTAACACATTTGGTTACGAGATGTTTTTACAACTTGATTAGAGCCCACCTGTGGTAAATTTATTGGACATGATTTGGAAAGGCACACACCTGTCTATTCAAGGTCCCACAGTTGTCAGAGCAAAAACCAAGCCATGAGGTTGAAGGAATTGTCCGTAGAGCTCCTAGACAGCCTGGGATAGGCTTTGACGAATACATGAATGGGGTAAAACAGTGTGTAAACATTATTTAAAGTGACCAGTTCCATGACTGTCTACTGAACAATTAATATAAACGTAAAATGTTGGTCCCATGTTTCATGAGCTGAAAGAAAAGATCCCAGGAGTGTTCCATACCTACAGAAAGCTTATTTCACTCAAATGTTGTGTACACATATGTTTACTTCCCTGTCAGTGGGCATTTCTCAGTTTGCCAAGATAATCCATCCACCTGACAGGTGTGGCATACCAAGAAAATCTGATTTAAACCACATGATAATTACACAGGTGCACCTTGTGCTGGGGACAATAAAAGGCTTTTCTAAAATGTGCAGTTTTATCACACAACACAATGCCACATATGTCAGGTTTTGAGGGAGTGTGTGTGCAATTGGCATGCTGACTGAATGAATGTCCACCAGAGCTGTTGCTAGAGAATGTAATGTTACTTTCTCTACCATAAGCCACCTCCAATGTCGTTTTAGAGAATGTGGCAGTGCGTCCAACTGGCCTCAACCGCAGACCACGGACCTCCACATCCGGCTCTTTCACCTGTGGGATCGTCTGAGACCAGCCACCCGGACAACTGATGAAACTGAAGAGTATTCCTGTTTGTAATAAAGCTCTTTTGTAGAGAAAAACAAACACTGATTGGCTGGGTCTGGCTTCCAAGTGGGTGGGCCTATGCCCACCCATGGCTGCGCTCCTGCCCAGTCATGTGAAATCCATCGATTAGGTTTGAATTAATTTCAATGTAAGGATTTCCTTATATGAACTGTAAATCTGTAGATTTGTTGAAATTGTCGCCTGCAGCATTTATATTTCTGTTAAGTATACATAGTTCAGCAGCATGGTAAAGTAACCGGGTGGTAGCCAACTAGTGACTACAGTTCAGGGCAGGGTACTAGGAGGGGGCCCTCTGGAGAGCCCTGCGGTTGCGGGTGGTGCAGTTGCCATACACGGCAGTGATATAGCCCGACAGGATGCTCTCAATGGCGCACCAATAAAAGTTTGTGAGGGTCTTATGGGCCAAGCCAAATTTCTTCTGCCTCCTGAGTTTGAAGAGACACTATTGCGACTTCTGTGCGGGTGGACCATTTCAGATTTTCAGTGATGTGTACGCCGAGGTACTTGAAGCTTTTCACCTTCTCCTCTGCTGCCCCATCGATGTGGATGGGGGCGTGCTCACTCTGCTGTCTCCTGAAGTCCACGATCAGCTCCTTCGCATGGTTGATGTTGAGGGAGAGGTTATTTACCTGGCACAACAGTGGCCGCAAACTTGGTGATTGAGTTGGGGACCTGCGTGGCCATGCAGTCATGGGTGAACAGGGAGTACAGGAAGGGGCTGAGTACTCACCCTTGTGGGGCCCCAGTGTTGAGGATCAGCGTAGTGGAGGTGTTGTTGGCTACCTTCACCACCTGGGATAGGCTCGTCAGGAAGTCCAGGACCCAATTGCACAGGGCGGGGTTCAGACCCAGGGCCCCAAGCTTAATGATGAACTTGGAGGGTACTATGGTGTTTTAAGGCTGAACTGTAGTCAATGAACATAATTCTTATGTAGGTCTTCCTCTTGTTCAGATGGGATAGGGCAGTGTGCAGTACGATGGCGATTGCATCATCCGTGGAGCTATTGGTGCAGTATGTAAATTGCATTGGGTCTAGGGTGTCAGGTAAGGTGGAGGTGATATGATCCTAGCCTCTCAGAGCACTTCATGATGACAGAAGTGAGTGCTATTTTTGTACATTAATCGATACTATTTTATTTAAATCTGTATAATTCTGTTCATTTAATTCTACATGAATGTTTCACGACCCCTTGACCAACAATGAAATGTTTTCAAAATAGCTTGTCATCAGAACTCTTAATTCCATTGGCTCTCATAGTTGTCCTTCAAACCCTGTGCCTCCACCTCGGCTCTTAAAGTGAAGCGCACGTCTTCACTCCTGGAGGATATTTTTGTTTCGTAGTCAGATGTGATCAGAGGCAAGTTGCACTTTATTTACCTACTGCATTTTTTAATATTAAATAGTTCTGCAGTACGATCGTTATTTTGCAGATATAGTTCTACTGTTGAAATTGTGTGTTGAAGGCGAATGCAAATCAAATGTGAAATCTGTTAATTATAGATAGAATTCAAGCTATATTAAATCAAATCCAGACATGAACTATTATTTTAGCAGGCAACACTAAATCACACATTCAATAAGTTTGACAGATGTCGCAATAAAGAACTTTTCCTTGAGCCTCCAGTGATGTGGAAAAATGTCATCGCTACTAATAATTTACAGGACACCTGGAGATTATTATTCCCAACTACAAAACAATATTTATTGAAAAGCTATTATAGAAATACTATTCAAGAATTGACTACATTTTTGCTTCTTGCAAAAATGCACACAATTTACTGGTTATAAAATCCATGACATATCAAATCATTCACCTGTATCTCATGCTTAATTACATCAACAGAAAATACAATTAGCGACAGAATATGGAGAAGGAACAGAGTACATCTTCAAGACCCAAAATGTATTACATATTTAAATGAAAAAATAAAAACCATTACAAATGTAGACATAGAGGACAGAGAAAAGCCAACCTTTGATATAATTTGGGATGCTTTTAAGGCGTACATATAGGGAAATGATAATCTCATACTCTGCAAAAGTTAAATCTGAGTTAGAAATTCAAATGAAAGAGAAATAAATCACTATCTTAGAAAAAGCCCATAAAATGTTTTTTTTTACAGGAATATGATCTTTTACTTTTGAAGTGAGCCAACAACTACAACTACTAAGCTCTAATAAAGCACACTACTTAATGGCAAACCTCACAGCACTCGCAACGCGAATACATGCCAAACTAGTTATAATTTTAAAAGAGATACAAATGCGTTAATTAGAAACAACAGTGATTAACAACTATTTTAAAGTCGATATAATTCAGAATTAAACAACAGTTGGACTGATCCTACTGCCTTGGTAGACTCAAAAACCCTGTAGTAACTATCAGCAGACAAGAATCACTAAAAAGAAGGTTCACCCCAAAATAGATATTAAACACTGTTAAAACATTACTGTGGAGAAAAGCACCAGGAAGGCACAGCTTTCCCATATAATTCTATTTAACATTTTGGGACAAATTAGCAGCGGTGTAAAAAATACCCAATTGTCATACTTGAGTAAAATTATAGATACCTTTTTAATAGAAAGTTACTCAAGTAAAATTGGAAGTCATCCAGTAAAATACTACTTGAGTAAAAATATTTGGTTCTAAATATACTTCAGTATCAAAAGTAAATGTATAAATCATTTCAAATGAGTTATATTAAGCAAAGCAGATGGCACCATTTTCTTGTTTTAAAATGTACGAATAGTCAGGGGTACACCCCTACACACAGACATAATTTACAAAAGATGCATTTGTGTTTAGTAAGTCCGCCAGATCAGAGGCAGTAGGGACAACCCCTTATCCCTTAACCCCAATATTCTCTTGATAAGTGTGTGAATTGGACAATCTTCTTGTCCTGTTAAGCATTCAAAATGTAATGAGTACTTTTGAATGTCATGGAAAATTTAGGGAGTAAAATGTACTTTTATTTTCTATAGGAATGTAATAAAGTAAAAGTTGCCTAAAATATAAATAGTAAACTACAGATACCTCCATAAAACTACTCAAGTAGTACTTTAAAGTATTTTTACTTAGGTACTTTACACGAATGCAAATTAGCACCCCTATTTACACACCACTTGGATTCGGTCCCATGTAGCCACATTTTAAATCGTGTTTTTTACATTGGATAAAAGTAGAGACTCCGAGCTAGAAAATGCTATATCATACACTACAGTTGAGGAATAATGGGACAGTAATTCTGCTTTTAAAGTTGATAAACCTGAATGTAACCCTACTTTTGTGAAAATGGCCCTTGAATGCTTTGGTACACCTACTGGAGAGCTCTTCTTTGTCTACACTCATTAAGAATCGTTCACACCCTCTTAAGCCTTCGCCCCACCCATCTCTTTAAGGATTCACATGTGAGGCCATGTGCTAAAGAGAGTGAGTAGTCAATTTGCCACATGCACAGGAGACAGAAGATGTAAACATTACAGTGAAATGGTTACTTGTATATTTGCATAGTAGCAATATCAAAAACAGAAAGTGTCCTGATAAAAATATTTTATAATTATTAGATTATAACACACTTGTCTAAATTGATGGGTCATGTGAAAGAAATTATATAAACACCCCCCAGCCACATCTAGCTAAGTGGATGGGTCACTATTGTCTAGACATGAAATACACCTGGCTGACTTGATGGGTCATGTTATCATCTGCGAAGTGGAGTCTTTTGTTTAGACATTTAGGTAGCTAGCTAGCAATGAACCGTCATAATCCCAACTCATACTATAACCACCAATGTGAACTGAAAATGTAGTTAGACTCTTACCCGGATACATGGATCTGTCACGTTCTGACCTTGATTTCCTTTGTTTTGTCTTTATTTAGTATGTCAAGGCGTGAGTTGGGGTGGGCAGTCTATGTGTGTTTTTCTATGTTGGGGTTTTGAGTTCAGCCTAGTATGGTTCTCAATCAGAGGCAGGTGTCGTTAGTTGTCTCTGATTGGGAATCATACTTAGGTAGCCTGGGTTTCACTTTTGGTTTGTGGGTGTTTGTTTCCGTGTGAGTGTTTGTTGCCACACGGTACTGTTTCGGTTTCGTTCATGTTCGCGTTTATTGTTTTGTATTTCATAGTGTTTATGTCTTAAAATAAACGTTATGGACACTTATCATGCTGCGCATTGGTCCTCTGATTCTTCTCGCTACTCCTACTCAGAAGAGGAGGAAGAATGCCGTTTCAGAAACACCCACCAACCAAGGACCAAGTGGTAAAATGTTGCACTTTGAAGATGCAAAATATTTTTTATTGTGAAACAAACAAGACATAACACAAAAAAAAACAGAAAACTTGACTGTGCATATCTATTCACCCCCCAAAGTCAATACTTTGTAGAGACACCCTTTGCAGCAATTACAGCTGCAAGTCTTTTGGGATATGTCTCTATAAGTTTGGCACATCTAGCCACTGGGATTTTTGCCCATTCTTCAAGGCAAAACTGCTCTAGCTCCTTCAAGTTGGATGGGTTCCACTGGTGTACAGCAATCTTTAAGGCATACCACAGATTCTCAATTGGATTGAAGTCTGGGCTTTGACTAGGCCATTCCAAGACATTTAAATGTTTCCCCTTCAACCACTCGAGTGTTGCTTTAGCAGTATGCTTTGGATCGTTGTCCTGCTGGAAGGTGAACCTCCGTCACAGTCTCAAATCTCTGGAAGACTGAAACCGGTTCCTTCAAGATTTCCCTCTATTTAGCACCATGCATCATTCCTTCAATTCTGACCAGTTTCAGAGTCCCTGCCGATGACAAACATCCCCACAGGGGATGGTATTCTCAGGGTTGAATCCCAAACGTTACTAATAAACTTTTCCAAAAAAGTCAAACAACATTTATAATCAAACCTTTGGTACCCTAATACGTAAATAAACAATCAAATTTAAGATGGCAGAATCGTTATTGTCTTTACCCGGAGAGAAATACCAAAGAACGCGCTCTCTTCCACGAGCTTGGAAACACTACAGCCAAAATGGGATCCACCTAGAAAAACTAGAATTTGTGGCTAATTTTTCCAAAAACCAGCCTGAAACTTTTTCTAAAGACTGTTGACATCTAGTGGAAGCCCTAGGAACTGCAATCTGGGAGGATTTCACCTTAAAATAAAATTGACAGCCATAGAAAACAGTTTTTCAAAGGCTGCTTTTTGGGCGGGGTGGTTTGTCCTCGGGGTTTTGCCTGCCATATCAGTTCTGTTGTACTCACAAACATAATTTTAACCTCTTTGAACTACCCCTCTTGGAACTATCCGGGAGAATTGTCATCAACTGACACTAATTAGCATAACGCAACGGACAAAAAATATTACTAGAAAATATTCATATTCATGAAATCACAAGTGAAATATAGTGAAACACAGCTTGGCCTTTTGTTAATCACCCTGTCATCTCAGATTTTTAAATGTATGCTTTACAGCAAAAGCAAGACAAGCATTTGTGTAAGTTTATCGATAGCCTAGCATAGCATTATGTCCAGCTAGCAGTCGGCAACTTGGTCACAAATTAGAAAAGCAATCAAATTAAATCGTTTACCTTTGAGCTTCGGATGTTTTCACTCACGAGACTCCCAGTTAGACAGCATATGTTAATTTTGTCCATAAAGATTATTTTTATACCCGAAATACCTCCTTTTGTTCTTCACGTTTGGTTGAGAAATCCACCGGAAACTGCGGTCACGACAACGCCGAAAAATATTCCAAATTAGATCCATAATATTGACAGAAACATGGCAAACGTTTTTTATAATCAATCCTCAAGGTGTTTTTCAAATATCTATTTGATAATATATCAACCGGGACAGTTGGCTTCCCAGTAGGAGCGAGAGGCACAATGGCCGCAATATTGTCCTTCACGCTCATTTTTCAAAATAAAAGCCTGAAACTATGTCTTGTGACACTAGACACATTAGGGAAGCTGGTTGATATCCCATTCACTGCTCAATAGGGACGCATAGGAACGCAGAGGTTTCTAAATAAGAGTCCCTTCCTGATTTAATTTTCTCAGGCTTTCGCCTGCAATATCAGTTCTGTAATACTCACAGACAATGTTTTTACAGTTTTGGAAACTTTGGAGTGTTTTCTATCCTAAGCTGTAAATTATATGCATATTCTAGCATCTTGTCCTGACAAAATAGCCCGTTTACTTTGGGAACGTTATTTTTCCAAAAATGAAAATAGTGCCCCCTAGTTTCATGAGGTTAACAGTGTTAGAAACTTTAGAGTGTTTTCTATCCATATCTACCAATGTATGCATATCCTAGCTTCTGGGCCTGAGTAACAGGCAGTTAACTTTGGGCACACTTTTCATCCGGACGTGAAAATACTGCCCTCTACCCAAGAGAGGTTAAGCAATGGCTTTTTTCTGACCACTCTTCCGTAAAGCCCAGCTCTGTGGAGTGTATGGCTTAAAGTGGTCCTATGGACAGATACTCCAATCTCCGCGGTGGAGCTTTGCAGCTCCTTCATGGTTATCTTTGGTAACTTTGTTGCCTCTCTGGTTAACCCCCTCTTTGCCTGGTCTGTGAGTTTTGGTGGGCGGCCGTCTCTTTGGCAAGTTTATTGTGGTGCCATTTTCTTTCTTTTTTTTAATAACGGATTTAGTGGGTCTCCGTTCAAAGTTTCGGATATTTATTTATAACCCAACCCTGATCTGTACTTCTCCACAACTTTGTCCCTGACCTGTTTGGAGATCTTCATGGTGCTGCCTGCTTGGTGGTGCCCCTTGCTTAGTGATGTTGCAGACTCTGGGGCCTTTCAGAACAGGTGCATATATACTGAGATCATGGGACACTTAAAGTTGAAGTCAGATGTTTACATACACTTAGGTTGGAGTCATTAAAACTCGTTTGTCAACCACTCCATACATTTATTGTTAACAAACTATAGTTTTGGCAAGTCGGTTAGGGGACCTAGGCCTGAGTGAGCGAAATATATTATTTTGATGGCAGGCCAAATGTTCATTTTCAAGGAATCACAAGGCTCATTTGAATTTCTTGAAACAATAGGAAAATTCTCAGTGACAAGAGTAATCAAGTTAACATCCAACATCTGTATAAAAGTCAGAAACCAACATTTAGCTCTTGCAAGTTGTTGTATAATATGTTTTGTGGTTGGAATTGCAGTATGTATTTAGATGTGCGCTATAAACAGACATGTGGAGAACAAAGAGTGACAAAGAGTTCCAATATTTGCATAACCTTTGTGATTGGAGGATAGCTGTGAGGGTTTTCGAGTCCAGATCAAATCCTCGGATCTCCTCGGTCATCAATGATAGTATGTTCATATTGGAAGATTGAAGAAAGGCCAGTCTCTTTGGCAAATGATAGAAGCGTCAAGAAGTGGAATGCTTGCTAAAAAGACTGGTACCCAGACTAGGTTTCACCCATATTGTGTATCAATCTCTACGGCCTTTTAGATCACAGAGAGAGAGCTGAAGCCAGGCGGGGCAGGTATTCCAGTGTCAGAGAAGAATAAGAAGGAGTACATCGAGCGTATGGTTAAGTGGCGCATCGAAAGGGGTGTGGCTCAGCAGACGGAGAGCCTGGTGCGAGGCTTCTATGAGGTAGGGCCCTGTGTTTTGTGCAATCTTGTGACATAAAGTGAGCTCCAAAAAGTATTGGGACACTGACACATTTTTTGTTGTTTTAGCTCTGTACTCCAGCACTTTGGATTTGAAATGATGCAATGACTATGAAGTTAAAGTGCCAACTGTTACAGCTGCACAAATAAACCCCCAAGGCATGTTAACCGCTCACCATTACAGTAACAGGGGAGATTAACATTTTTTGCAGGGTATGATATACGTGCATCTAACTTTCTCACTCATTATTACTCAGAATTCATTCAGCGTTATCCGTAATCATGGTAGCATCCACATTAATGTAGAAGTGTTTTGAAACATATACTATTCTTATTTACAATAAAAGTGACTCTAAAATACATTGTTTACCGTTGGGCACAAGATAATCTGAAACACAACCAAAAGAAACAGCAAATCCAACAAATTTGTAAGGTCACAAGCTTGATTGCGGGCTATGAATATGGGACCAAATACATAACTTTTGACTACTTTAAAACATACATAAGTGAATTTGTCACAATGCCTTTTGTCCCCTAAAATGGGAGGGACTATGTACAAAAAGTGCTGTAATTTCTAAATGGTTCATGCAAAATGGATAAGAATACAGTCAAATTGAAGCTGACAGTCTGCACTTCATAGTCGTTGTAGCTTTTCAAATCCAAAGTGCTGGAGTACAGAGCCAAAACAACAACACAAAATTGTCACTGTCCCAATACTTTTGGAGCTCACTGTAGCATGAGTTTTATCCTGTATTTTAAGCCTTATCCTGGAATTTGTTTCACCAAAAATGAAAGAAATTGTCTGAGGATGGTGCTGGACCATTTGAAATAAAAAGAGAATGGGACAGTTTGATGAAAAAGCTTTAAATAAAGGTTCAAATCTAGGTCATGTGACATGATTGTACAAAACACAGGGCCCTATGACATCACACACACCAACAATGGTCCATCATTCTGATATGTATTGGTCAAGTGGTATTGTATCTGCAATAGATAATGATGCACCGTTACGTTGTGATACAGTATGTATTGGTCAGGTGGTAATGTACAGTATGTGTATTGTGTAATAGATAATGATGCAGCAGGTGGTAATGTATGTTAAATAGATATACTCAAATGGATAATCATGCAGGCCATTAACATTCCATGTGGTTACTCTAAATTTATTAGGGGTGTATCAGTATTGCAATATGTATTGGCCAGGTGGGAATGTCTCTGTAATAGATAATACGTTAGTATTGTGACATGTACTGGTTAGGTGGTGGACGTGCGGCTGGTATCTGTGTTTGATGCCCGGGAGCTGGAGCTGGTGATCGCTGGCACTGCAGAGATCGACCTGGCAGACTGGAGGAACAACACAGAGTACAGAGGAGGTAGAGATGGGAGCAGTGGTGGTCAGTCAGACGGTGTGGGAGCATGCTTTTGCTCCAGCCAAGTAGTAACACCCATAATTCTACTAATCAAAGATGAGATCATAACTTTGATTAGTGGAATCAGGTGTTACTGCTTGGCCCCGCACAACCCACCCAGTTTATAAACAAGTGCAGGGGCAAAACTTTTGACTGGACATGAAAGATACAGATACTTTTAAGAACAGGAGGCTTATTTTGATCTACGGCTGACTGAGATGCCTTCCATCTTTCTCCCCAGGGTACCATGACAACCACATAGTAATCCGCTGGTTCTGGGCGGCAGTGGAGAGGTTCAACAATGAGCAGAAATTGAGACTGCTGCAGGTACTACTTTTCAGGGGAAACTCCAACAGAGTTTGATACTTAGGAAAGGCTAACCTCCCCAGTCTTAACTTACAATAGCTCTTTATTTAACAGCTCGGTTACCACTGGTATTTATTTGGTATTGAATGTGAAATGACTTGCTTAAAATTGGTGCTTCCTGGTACAATTAATATCCTAGTGACAAGAAGTAATTTTTGTGCAAAATGTATACAATTGCCCTTTTTACAAATATTTTGTATGTAAATACCTGCTTATTATTTATTTAACCTTTATTTAATTAGGCAAGTCAGGTAAGAGCAAATTCTTATTTACAATCACCGCCTACCCCGGCCAAACCCTAACCCGGACGCTGGGCCAATTGTGCACCGCCCTATGGGACTCACAATCACGGCCAGTTGTGATACAGCCTGGAATCGAAGCAGGGTCTGTAGTGACACCTCTAGCACTGAGATGCAGTGCCTTAGACCCCTGCGCCACTCGGGATCCCATATTCGGTGCTGTAAAAATAGTGTTACCTAAAATTGGATAGTTGACATTGTTTATTTCTCCCTAGTTTGTGACAGGCACCTCCAGTATTCCCTATGAGGGCTTTGCCTCCCTCAGAGGTAGCAATGGACCACGCAGGTTCTGTGTGGAGAAGTGGGGCAAAATCACCTCCTTGCCCAGGTACAGTACACCCGTCTGTCTGTCTGTATATGTGCCTACCTGTTTGTGTGAGCTATTCAAAATGTTCTGTTTCTGTCACTATCCTGTGTGTACTATAGGTTTGTGTGTATGTGATGTGTGTGCGCACATCAGTGGAAGCTCCTCAGAGGAGGAAAAGGAGGACCATACTCAGTGAATTTAATACAAATTAAACAGTTTCACTGTTAGAAAAACAATAATTTTTAGATAAAACTATACTAAATATATTCACGTAACCAAATAATTGATTAAAACACACTGTTTTGCAATTAAGGTCTACAGCACTTTGTAGGGAACCACCATGGTGTAGCCGGAGGACAGCTAATGCAAAACATTGGAGGCTCATGGTACTAATTATGACAACTTCCGGAGGACATCTTCCAACCTGTCAGAGCTCTTGCAGCATGAACTGACATTTTGTCCGCACAATCAAAGGATCAGAGAATGAATCTAATACTGAAAGCATAAGCTACAGCTAGCTAGCACTGCAGTGCATAAAATGTGGTGAGTAGTTGACTCAAAGAGAGAGAAAGACAAGAGTTTAACAGTTTTGAACAAATTAAAGCAAGAGGGAGAGCTAGCTATGTTTCCTATTTTTTTCACTCACTTAGTTAGCTAGCCAGTTTAGCTTGCTCAAACAGAGGAATGCTAGAGTATGTTAGCTAGATGGATATTGCTATCAAACACTGGAACGCTTCCAAGTCAAGTTAAGCTTTTGTTTTTATTAATTTATTGCCATTGGGCACACAGGTGTAACTGCTAAAGTGCTTGCTGACTGTACACTGTACTGCATGATTGTAGCGGGTTTACAAATGCGTTTAGTTCTATGAGCAATGTTGACAATGACATGAGATGGTGACAATGATGTAGGTTGTGTGTAGCGGGGATGATATGAATGTTGGGCTTGGAAAGCTTTTATTTGCCTGGTCACAGACAGCTAATGTGTTGTGCACTGAAGTCCACAAGTGAAGGGAAAAGGTGAGAGAGGAGAGCGCATAGTTGCGAGAATGAATTACAACAAGCAAAGTGATCATGCTGTATCTGGCTGCTATGAAAGTGAACTGTCTTTGCGTGGAATTAGGAGTACAACAAGACAGTGGAGCAGGAAGGGATGGCTGACGTTTTACAGGCTCCTAACCAACTGTGCTATGTATTTATTTATTTAGCATTTGTTGTAACTCATTTTGTACATAATGTTGCTGCCACCATTGTTGCTACCGCCTCTTACGACCAAAAAGAGCTTCTAGACATCAGAACAGCGATTACTCACCTCAATCTGGATGAAGATGTACAGTTGATGTCGGAAGTTTACATACACTTAGGTTGGAGTCATTAAACCTTGTTTTTCAACCACTCCACAAACTTCTTGTTAACAAACTATAGTTTTGGCAAGTCAGTTAGGACATCTACTTTGTGTATGACACAAGTCATTTTTCCAACAATTGTTTACAGACAGATTATTTCACTTATAATTCACTGTATCACAATTCCAGTGGGTCAGTAGTTTACATGCACTAAGTTGTCTGTGCATTTAAACAGCGTGGGAAATTCCAGAAAATGATGTCATGGCTTTAGAAGCTTCTGATAGGCTAATTGACATCATTTGAGTCAATTGGAGGTGTACCTGTGGATGTATTTCAAGGCCTACCTTCAAACTCAGTGCCTCTTTTCTTGACATCATGAAAAATCTAAAGAATTCAGCCAAGACAGAAAGAAAATTGTAGACTCCACAAGTCTGGTTCATTGTTGGGAGCAATTTCTAAATGCCTGAAGGTACAATGTTCATCTGTACAAACAATAGCATGCAAGTATAAACACCATGGGACCATGCAGACGTCATACCGCTCAGGAAGGAGACGCGTTCTGTCTCCTAGAGATGAATGTACTTTGGTGCGAAAAGTGCAAATCAATCCCAGAACAACAGCAAAGGACCTTGTGAAGATGCTGGAGGAAACAGGTAGTTAAGTATCTATATCCACAGTAAAAACGAGTCCTATATCGACATAACCTGAAAGGCCGCTCAGCAAGGAACAACAACAGCCATTAAAAAAGCCAGACTACAGTTTGCAACTGCACATGGGGACAAAGAGTGTACTTTTTGGAGAAATGTCCTTTGTTCTGATGAAACAGAAACATAACTATTTTGATCATCGTTATGTTTGGAGGAAAAAAGGGTGAGGCTTGCAGAAGAACACCATCCCAACCGTGAAGCACAGGGGTGGCATCATGTTGTGGGGGTGCTTTGCTGCAGGAGGGACTCGTGCACTTCGCAAAATAGATTGCATCATGAGATAGGAAAATTATGTAGATATATTGAAGCAACATCTCAAGACACCAGTCAGGAAGTTGAAGCTTGGTCGCAAATAGGTCTTCCAAATGGACAATGACCCCAAGCATACTTCCAAAGTTGTGGCAAAATGGCTTAAGGACAACAAAGTCACGGTATTGGAGTGGCCATCACAAAGCCCTGGCCTCAATCCTATAGAGAATTTGTGGGCAGAACTGAAAAAGCATGTGCGAGAGTCACGCCCTGACCAAGAGTGCTTTTTCTGTCTCTATTTTGGTTTGGTCAGGGTGTGATTTGGATGGGCATTCTATGTAATTCTTCTATGTTTTGTATTTCTTTGTTTTGGCCGGGTATGGTTCTCAATCAGGGACAGCTGTCTATTGTTGTCTCTGATTGGGAACCATACTTAGGTAACTTTTTCCCACAGGGGTTTTGTGGGTAGTTATTTTCTGTTTAGTGTTTTGAACCTTACAGGACTGTTTCGGTTTCATTTATTCTCTTGTTATAGTGTTCAGTTCTATGAAAAATATGAACACTTACCACGCTGCGCTTTGGTCCGACTACTCTTCTTCCGACGACGAAAATCGTTACAGCGAGCAAGGAGGCATATAAACCTGACTCAGTTACACCAGCTCTGTCAGGAGGAATGGGCCAAAATTCACCCAAATTATTGTGGAAGGCTATCCAAAACATTTGACCCAAGTTAAACTATTTAAAGACCATACTACCAAATACTAATTCAGTGCATGATAACTTCTGACCCACTGGGAATGTGATGAAAGAAATAAAAGCTGAAATAAATAATTCTCTCTACTATTATTCTGACATTTCACATTCTTAAAATAAAGTGGTGATCCGAACTGACCTAAGACAGGGAATTTTTACTAGGATTAGATGTGAGGAATTGTGAAAAACTTAGTTTATATGTATTTTCCTAAGGTGTATGTGAACTTCCGACTTCATCTGTATTTCTTTAATGAGTCCGACGCAAAGGCTATTCTGCTTTGTCAAGAGGGTGTGTGTCTATTTGTCAAAAACTGCTGGTGCACAATGTCTAATATTGAGGAAGTCTCAAGGTATTGCTCGCCTGAGGTAAAATACCTCATGATAAGCTGTCTACCAAGAGAGTTCACATCTATATTATTCGTAGCCGTCTATTTACCACCAAAAACCGATGCTGGCATGAAGACCACACTCAACAAGCTGTATGAAGCCATCAGCAAACAAGAAAAATGCTCATCCAGAAGTACAGGCAAACTTAAATCCATTTTACCCAATTTCTACCAGCATGTCACGTGTAACCAGAGGAAAAAACACTCTAGACCACCTTTCCTCCACACACAGAGATGCATACATAGCTCTCCCTCGCCCTCCATTTGACAAATATGACCATAATTATATCCTCCAGATTTCTGCCTACAAGGAAAAACTAAAGCAGGAAGTACAAGTGACTTGCTCAATACAGAAGTGGTCAGATGACCCGGATGCTACGCTACAGGACTGTTTTGTTAGCACAGACTGAATATGTTCTGGGATGTAGTGCATGGACTTGTCCTACCCACAGTGACGGTACATACATTTTCCAACCAGAAGCCATGGATTACAGGCAACATCCGCACCGAGCTAAAGGCTAGAGTTTCCACTTACAAGGAGCGGAACACTAATCCGGGCGCTTATGGGAAATCTTGCTATGCCCTCAGACGAACCATCAAACAGGCAAAGCGTCAATACAGGACTAAGATTGAATCCTACTACACCGGCTCTGACGCTCATTGGATGTGGCAGGGTTTGCAAACTGTTAAGGACTACAAAGGGAAACCCAGCCACGAGCTGCCAAGTGACGCGAGCCTACCAAATGAGGTAAATGCCTTTTTATGCTCGCTTTGAGGTAAACAACACTGAAACATGCACGAGAGCACCAGCTGTTCCGGATGACTGTGTGAACACTCTCCGTAGCTGATGTGAGCAAGACCTTTAAACAGGTCAACATTCACAAATCCGCAGGGATAGACAGATTACCAGGACGTGTACTCAAAGCATGCACGGACCAACTGGCAAGTGTCTTCACTGACATTTTCAACCTCTTCAACTGGTCTCTGTTTCAAACAGACCCTGTGCCCAAGATGGCGAAAGTAACCTGCCTAAATGATTATTGCCCCATAGTACTCACGTCGGTTGACAAGCTGGTCATGGCTCACATTTTTTAAATCTTATTTTACCTTTATTTAACTAGGCAAGTCAGTTAAGAACAAATTCTTATTTTCAATGACAGCCTAGGAACAGTGGGTTAACTGCCTGTTCAGGGGCAGAATGACAACTCAGGGATTTGAACTTGCAACCTTCCGGTTACTAGTCCAACACTCTAACCACTAGGCTACCCTGCCACCCCATCAACACCATCATGCCAGAAACCCTAGACCCACTCCAATTCGCACACCCGACCCAATAGATCCACAGATGCAATCTCAATTGCACTCCACACTGCCCTTTCCCACCTGGACAAAAGGAACACCTGCGTGAGAATGCTGTAAATTGACTACAGCTCAGCGTTCAATTCCACAGTGCCCACAAAGCTCATCACTAAGCTAAGGACCCTGGGACTAAACACTATCCCTCTGCAACTGGATCCTGGACTTCCTGACATGACGCCCCCAGATGGTAAGGGCAGGCAACCACATATCTGCCACACTGATCCTCAATACTGGGGCCCCTCAGAGGTGCGTGCTTAGTCCCCTCCTGTACTCCCTGTTCACCCATGACTGCGTGGCCAAGCACGACTCCAACACAATAAGTCTGCTGACGACACAACAGTGGTTGGCCTGATCACCGACATTGATGAGACAGACTATAGGGAGGTCAGAGACCTGGCAATGAGGTGCCTGGACAACAACCTCTCAATGTGAGCAAGACAAAGGAGCTGATAGTGGACTATAGGAAAAGGAGGACCGTACAGGCCCCCATTAACATCGACGGGACTGAAGTGGATCGGGATGAGAGTTTCAAGTTCCTTGGTGTCCACATCATCAACAAACTATCGGTCCAAACACACCAAGACAGTTGTGAACAGGGCACGACAAAACCTTTTACCCATCAGGAGACTGAAAAGATTTGGTATGCGTCCCCAGATCCTCAAAGTTCTACAGCTGCACCATCGAGAGCATCCTGACTGGTTGCATTACCGCGTTTGTTTTTACACTGCTGCTACTCACTGTTTATTATCTATGCATAGTCTCTTTACAAATGACCTCTAT
This sequence comes from Oncorhynchus tshawytscha, assembly GCF_018296145.1. NCBI lineage: Eukaryota > Metazoa > Chordata > Actinopteri > Salmoniformes > Salmonidae > Oncorhynchus > Oncorhynchus tshawytscha. The sequence goes on from NC_056431.1 coordinate 37,353,369, forward strand.
TAACCTGTACCCCCGTATATTGACTCGGTACCGGTACCCCCTGTGTACAGCCTCGTTATTGTTTTGTACATTTCTTGTGTTACCTATTGATTGATTCAATTTTTTAAAACTATATTTAGTAAATATTTTATTAACTCTATTTCTTCAACTGCATTGTTGGTTAAGGTTTGTATTCGGCACATGTGACAAATAAAATGTTGATTTGATTTGTATTCATTCCGCTGATTCTGTTGAACACTGATTCTTAAACAGAAGGAAACGGGGATAAACATACCTGAATTTGTCCAATAGAAACTCTCATTTGCAACTGTTGGACTAATGATTACACCCTAGATCAGCTAGATACAGGCAAGAGTGTGCATGACGGTATTGAATGTGTGACTGTCTGTCACCGTGATTACTAAAAATTCTCTCAACCTGTGCACCGAAGTTGTAAACTTTAATTTATAAGCTAGGTTGTAGCAACCTCATGATGGGTATTGGGAAATTCGAGTATCATGTAGTAGCCTAGATCTATCGATGTTGCATTGAGTTAGGTGAATGGAATATTAATGACAGTCATCCAATATGCTGTAATAAAAATAAGGCCATGCTCGTAAAACAATTAAATGGCGTCCTCATCTTAAATGGCACCAACCTCCACTGTTGCACATATAAAGTAGAATGTATATTATGCACATTGTACATGCGTGGGTGCGTGCATATTCTGTCAATTTACTCCTCACTATGGATCTGTCTCTCTACAGGGCCCACACATGCTTTAACCGTCTGGACCTCCCGCCGTACCCTTCGTTCTCCATGCTCTACGAGAAAATGCTGACGGCTGTGGAGGAAACCAGCACCTTTGGCCTGGAGTAACCTCTCCAAAATGTCCACCACAGCCAGGGGTTGAATTGGGTAAGAACAATGGTGGATAGGAAACCCCACCACCTTAGCTTGAGGCGAGACAGGACTCACAGTACACAATGGAGACTGAATAGACATCGACAAGAAATTATCATTGTGGAGAAAAAACAACAACCTTTGGGACAATTTCACCAAGAAGATAATCCCAATTTGACCCCCTGGCTTTGCTATACCTCCCTGCTCCATGAGCCCATACTTCCTGGAATAACGTTACTGTTCTTTTACCTACACTGATGCCCTCCATTCAATTCCTGCGTACAACCACCACACTTGTGCTTTATCTCTTATCAGTTTAATGGCCTTGGTTACTGTATCTCCAGTCCTCCTCCTTCCTCCAGGGGTTCAGCCTGCACTTCAAGCCCAGAGAAACCTTATCCTAATCCCCTATGCTTCCTCCTGGAGTGACCTCGTGTTCTGGACCTCAGAACTGTTTCATTTTCTACTCTGGGGCTGCAGACTATGCACACTATAATACATAATGAACTAATGCCTTGGCTTCGAACATACACACATACACGCTTCTAACGCACACACTTTCAAGATGACCCTCATGAGTAAGACCGTTATCATTTCTGAAGGGATTCAATTGTATGTCAGAGCTCCTAAGGGACACCAAAGGCATTGTCATACTCCAAAACACACTGCACTTACCTTATGTTAGACTACATGAGCAAGGCTTTAAAACTGACACACACTTACGTACGGATACAATTGTAGGGTCACTCTTTTTCCAAATAGATGAGATGCACTTTCTCATAGACGCATGTAGGTCCACATGCATGTACACACACACACACACACACACACATACACACTGAGACATTGCCAAACAAAAGGCTTTATTTCTCACTGATGTAATTTTCTCCCATTCAGTGTACTTACTGATGAATGTATCACAAAAGAGTGAACCTGTGTATGAACCTGTATGAATCTCCAGCTTGCCGTAGTAGGAAGACTGAGGAGCCTTCAAAGAAGAAGAAACACCAGAGCCGCACAAAGTGTAGCTCGTACAATTGATGACTGTGGTTGATTGAGGAATATGGAAGCCGAGACTGTGGCATCGGACATGTGCCTTGTTATGAGAGATATGAGAGACAATTTTACTCATTGTTTTACGAAGGGATGTGTCCATTTCCTATTGGGTCACGACTGAAAACTCAGTTGTAACGAGAGACTTTGTATTGTCTATTTGATTGTTCAAAATTACATTCAAAAGGTTTATCTGTGTCACACACAAAAAACACAACTTTTAAAGCTAGAATCCTTAGTTGCTTCTACATCTATTTTTGGACCTATAAATTAATGATATATACCCATTGATTCTTGAAGTATATAACTTATAAATGCATTATGAACTTAGTTCAACAGTTGTACCCCATCAGAACCCAAAATATAAACTTGTTTTACTCCAATAATTGTAAACAATGTAAATGTAAACAAACTGTATAGCCTCAAAACATGGTTAAAACTGTACTTTTTATATCATGGATGGTCAGTCCTTGCATCCATAGCTCTGTACATGAATTTGAGAGGGGTTACATTTCTCCAGGCCCAACCCTCAGCTTTCTACCAAAACAGAGGCGGGGTGCCACTTTGTTATTCTTTCAATTAAGGATTCTAGCTTTAAGTGTATTCCAAAACAGTTCCAGGATGCAAACACAAGAGGGCAGCACATCATATATGGGTACTTCAGTACCATCCACACAGCTATTGAAGCATTTTTAAGCATGGGGCATACACTACACACCAACACAGATGCTTACGATTTCTTGAAAGCATGTTTTCATCCTGGTTTTGGACTTCTCAGTGCATAACCCCTACCCAAAGGATTTATTTACACACACACACACACACACACACACACACACACACACACACACATTTTCTATGGGGTGCACACACTACTGTACAGAGGTCTATGTGAGCTAAACAGACAACTTGGGCTGGAGTAGATAGTAATAGAAGCCCCACTGTGATGCACTGTGGAGGCAGCCTTCATATCTCAGCCTGGCTCGATACTGCATGCAGGGTCCATCTCAGCAACTCTGTGAGCTGCACTGAGTCCGGAACCCCTAGACGGTGTTGTGTTATAGCTCGATATTTGCATGCCGAAATAGTGCAACACAAGTTTGTCCTTATTAGATTTTGCATGAGGATATCGCAATCGATGTGGAGAAAATGGCGGGAGGAGCCAGACAGTACTTTAGGGTATGTTGCTATAATGTGTTCGTAGCACTGTTATAAATACGTCCAAAGACATGACGAGGGATACGTCAAATATATCTCTGTTTTGTGTCCCATTGTGTATGGGTTCACTAACTATGAAATGTTATAACAGGCATTGTTGTTTATGTGACAGGTTATGACGAGTGTTACTGAAGAACTGTGCCAGCACGCTTTAAGGGAAATTGTTTTGTTACATTCAAGTGTTCACTTGTCGTGACGATATATCGGAGGATGGAGGTTAAGGGTCATAGTTCATGGCTACACAGAGAACCAATAGGGGTGTAATGAATGACGAAGAGGAAGTGAGAGCACTTTTCTTTGTATATACTTGTACATGTACTGTATGTCTGTCCCTGTTGTGTATACATATACAGTACCATTCAAAAGTTTGGACACACCTAGTCATTCCAGGGTTTTTCTTTATTTTTACTATTTTCTACATTGTAGAATAATAGTGAAGACATCAAAACTATGAAATAACACATATGGAATCATGTAGTAACCAAAAAGGTGTTAAACAAATCAAAATATATTTTACATTTGAGGTTCTTCAAAGTAGCCACCCTTTGACTTGATGACAGTTTTGCACACTCTTGGCATTCTCTTTGTTTAACACTTTTTTTGGTTACTACATGATTCCATGTGTTATTTAAATTTTGATGTTTTCACTATTATTCTACAATGTAGAAAATTGTAATAATAAAGAAAAACCCTTTAATGAGTAGGTGTGTCCATACTTTTGACTGGTACTGTTTATTTTGCACCAAATGTACTAATGGTTTGGGGCTCGCATAGTCAACCATGTCTCCCTATTTCTGTTTAATGGAATGACCCCAGTCTCGAACATCCACACATCCCCTCATCACCTCGAGCTTGGAGGGACAGCTTTGTGGCATGGGCAGTAACCTTTCACAATGGGGTTCGAAGAATTTCTGCCAATCAAGACATTTTCCATGCTAAGGCTTTTTTCTTCTGCTGCGAATGTCCAATAAGAATAAAGTCAGTCTGCTTCTCGCCCAATAAGGACAAAACTCACCGCCACCACCACTCCCCTTGCCTGATCAATTACCAATAGGATTGGACATCCCACTGTCAGAACTCCACTCTATGCAAAAGCTCCTGTATTTCTCCTTTTCACCCCCAATGATTGTATTAAAAGACAATGGCACAGGGCAAGTTTTAATTAGCGATACATGAATGTGTGTTTTCTTTCTCTGTATTTTTTTTAGGTGAAGCAGGGGCTCAGCCAGTAGGGCACAACACTTTATTAATTTTTATTTATTTCACCTTTATTTAACCAGGTAGGCAAGTTGAGAACAAGTTCTCATTTACAATTGCGACCTGGCCAAGATAAAGCAAAGCAGTTCGACACATACGACGACACAGAGTTACACATGGAGTAAAACAAACATACAGTCGATAATACAGTATAAACAAGTCTATATACGATGTGAGTAAATGAGGTGAGATAAGGGAGGTAAAGGGAAAAAAAGGCCATGGTGGCAAAGTAAATACAATATAGCAAGTAAAACACTGGAATGGTAGATTTGCAGTGGAAGAATGTGCAAAGTAGAAATAAAAATAATGGGGTGCAAAGGAGCAAAATAAATAAAATAAATACAGTAGGGAAAGAGGTAGTTGTTTGGGCTAAATTATAGGTGGGCTATGTACAGGTGCAGTAATCTGTGGGCTGCTCTGACAGTTGGTGCTTAAAGCTAGTGAGGGAGATAAGTGTTTCCAGTTTCAGAGATGTTTGTAGTTCTTTCCAGTCATTGGCAGCAGAGAACTGGAAGGAGAGGCGGCCAAAGAAAGAATTGGTTTTGGGGGTGACCAGAGAGATATACCTGCTGGAGCGCGTGCTACAGGTGGGTGATGCTATGGTGACCAGCGAGCTGAGATAAGGGGGGACTTTACCTAGTAGGGTCTTGTAGATGACATGGAGCCAGTGGGTTTGGCAACGAGTATGAAGCGAGGGCCAGCCAACGAGAGCGTACAGGTCGCAATGGTGGGTAGTATATGGGGCTTTGGTGACAAAACGGATTACACTTAGAGAGCAGCATATAGAGATCTACAGCATAAAATGGACATGGTTTTTTATTCTCTATATTTATTTTTGCAGAAAGAAAGAAACACACGCACACACACATTTTATTTTAACTCTGCATTCCATAAAGTATTTTGGAAAATAGGAAAATACAGAGTTCCAGCTAAACAATTGAATTGCCCCATTTATTTTTCTTTTTTTTCTGATCTATGATTGTATTTATGCTTTACAGCTTTTTGTACAATACATGTGTGAATGACCCTATCATTGTGAGATACTAGGTTCACATCGATGATGCCGTCCGTTTGAAGAAGCCCCTCATCGTAAGTATGGTGTTTGAGAAGCCACGCGCTGCAAGTATGGGTAACCGCATACAGTATGTGGAGTTTGTCTGAAAGTGGGCGTGTCAACAGAAGTGGGAGGAACAACAGCGATAGGCATTACACCAGTGCTCTGTAATTGGTTAGGCGGTTTTAATTGAGTGTTTTGTTTTTAGTTTCTTAACACATTTTTATTGGTTGGTTCCCGACCGTGTGCAACAAGACTGGGAGAACTACAAGGCACTCTATTCTTGATAGAGAATCATACTGTGCCATTTGAATGTTAACAAAACACACAAAAAACACCTCACGTATAGTGAAAATATGAAAATAAAAGTAATTTTGATGTCAGTTATTAGTCTATCAGTCTTTATTTATTACCAATAAAAATAACAACTCTTGAATAATTGGGTAGCAAACAGCCTACTGGTTTTTACCAATAAATCTATGTTTGATTATTATAACTCATGGCATCTATTTGACTGTCAGATGATGACGACAAATGTGTTTGGCTCAAAATAATTACTCTTATAGAATTGGGCAGCTTAAAATGAAGAGTATTCAAGGACCCTCATCAGCTTACTTACAAATACAAATGTGGCACTGATGAAGCAATCCTCATCGGCCTATGCTCAACTGCTATTTGTGGATTTTGGTTCAGCATTTAACATCTTGCAGCCACACATCCTCCACAGTAAACTCAGAAAATGTCAGTCAAACCCTATACCATCAGGGGGTATCACTCATTTCTGACCAACAGGACCCAGCAGGTCAGAGCGAACCTATCCTATTCACACTGATAGCTATATTGTCCAGTTTTCTGATGATACTGCCATTCTGGGTCTAATGTAAAGAGACCGACTACTGTGTATAGGTCAGAGAAACAGAAGTTTGTAAGAGATACAGAGGTTCATCCTAAATGTCAAGCAAACTGAGGAAATGGTTTTCAACCCCCAAATCTGTTGGCGACCACATCTGTGGTGGTCCATAATGTGGATATTACTCAGGTCTACTTTTACAAATGCACCAGGGTCCAACAATGACTTTATTTTTTGAGTAGGTTCAGGTTTTTTTTGTCAAACAGAAGGACATGCTCCTATTCTATCATGCTGTCATAGAGAGCATTCTATTCTATGGCATTTCAGCCTGGTTGGGGCAACTTGTTAGTTACCTTAAAATCACAAATCCATCACCTGGCTGCAAATACACACACACTGAGACATTGCCAAACAAAAGGCTTTATTTCTCAATGAAGAAATGTTCTCCCATTCAGTGAACTGATCAATGTATCACAAAAGAGTGAATGTATGAACCTCCAGCTTACCGTAGTTGGAAGACTGAGGAGCCTTCAAAGAAGAAGAAAAACCAGAGCCGCACAAAGTGTAGCTTGTACAATTGCTGACTGTGGTTGATTGAGGAATATGGAAGCCGAGACTGTGGCATCGGACTCGTGCCTTGTTATGAGAGACACTTTTACTCATTGTTTTACGAAGGGATGCGTCCATTTCCTATTGGGTCACGACTAAAAACTCAGTTGTAACGAGAGACTTTGTAGCCTCAAAACATGGTTAAAACTGTACTTCAGTACCATCCACACAGCTATAGAAGCATTTTTAAGCATGGGGCATACACTACACACCAACACAGATGCTTACGATTTCTTGAAAGCCTGTTTTCATCCTGGTTTTGGACTTCTCAGTGCATAACCCCTACCCAAAGGATTTATTTACACACACACACACACACACATTTTCTATGGGGTGCACACACTACTGTACAGAGGTCTATGTGAGCTAAACAGACAACTCGGGCTGGAGTAGATAGTAAATCACAGTGTCACCAGGAAAGAACCCCACACCATCACACCTCCTCCTCTATGCTTCAAGGTGGGAACCACACATTGCGGAGATCATCTGTTCACCTACTCTGCGTCTCACAAAGACGTCCTCATGAGAGACAGTTTCGTCATAGCGCTTGATGGTTTTTGCGACTGCAATTGAAGAAACTTTCAAAGTTCTTGAAATGGCAAGCTGAGGTTCTGTGTGGACTACAGGCAGATGAATGAGGTAACCAGGAAGGACTCATACCCCATATCGATTAGTCAATGGACCTGGTTTGGTGGTTCTCCTCACTGGACCTCCGCAGTGGCTATTGACAGGTGCCCCTCTCCCCAGAAGCCTAAACTGCGTTCTCCACTAACAGAGGACACTGGCAGTTCAAGGTCCTGTGCTTCGGCCTGTGCAACGATCCAGTTACATTTGAATGTTTGATAGACAGGGTTGCTGGATGGCATCCCCCGACAGGAGTGTCTGGTATACCTCTACGACATCCTGGCCCATGGCAGCTCCTTCCGGCCAGCCCTGGGGGCGCAACGGTATGTGCTGGCGAGGGTGCCTGTCGCAGGCCTGAAGCTCCACCCCGAGAAGTGCCACTTTATGAGGAGAGAGGTGTCCTTCTTGGCCCACCAATTTGGGAAGAAGGGTATCAGCACCATGGAGGACAAAGTGGGGGCTGTCCGAAACTGGCCCACCCCCAACGACCAGCATCAGCTGAAGAGCTTCCTGAGCCTGGCCTCGTACTACAGGAGGTTTGTATGGGGCTTCCCAAGCGTTGCTGCTCCCCTGAACCGCATGCTGCCAAAAGACAAGGCATTTAACAGCCTCAAACGTGCACTGATCAAGGTCCCTGTGCTTGCCCCCCTGACCTCACCTTGCCCTTTATCCTGGACACAGACATGAGCAATGTGGGCATGGGTGGGGTGCTGGCCCAGCTGGGGCCAGAGAGGGAGACAGTGGTGGCATACTTTAGCAAAACATTAAACAAACATGAGCACCCCTACTGTGTCACCCGGCGGGAGCTCCTGGCTGCTGTGGCTTCCATCAAACACTTCAAGTACTACCTGGGTGGCCTGCCCTTTATTGTAAGGACTGACCACTCTGCTCTCCAGTGGCTCATGTCTTTCAAAGAGCCAGAGGGGCAGGTTGCATGCTGGTTGGAGGAGCTTCAGCCGTACGACTTCACAGGGCAGAGGCACGCCACTCCAACGCCATGTCCCGTTGACCCTGTACTGCAGTCGGGTGGGAGTGGATGTAGTGGAAACCACTGGGTGCTCACGGCCATGGACTACTTCACAAAATGGCCTGTAGACTATACTCTGCCTGACCAGGAGAAAGAGACCATTGTCAACACCCTGACAGCAGGGATGTTGGAGCTGCGGAGTCCATCCACAGCGACCAAGGCAAAAACTTTGAGTCCCATGTGTTCACCACCATGTGTGAGAGGCTGGGTATGCACAAGACCCGCACTGCTCACCTTGTGGAGCGCTTCAACAAAACACTTGGACAGCAGCTGGCCATCGTCTCTGCCAAACATCAGCATGACTGGGACAAGCATGTGCCCATGGTCCTCATGGCATGCCGCTTCACTGTCCAAGACTCCACCTGCACGCCTGCCCTCTTCATGCTGGGGAGAGATCCGCACCCCTCCAGAGATGGCGTTTGGTCGGCCCCTGTATAGCCCTCTTGTTCCCCCGGGGCCGGAGACTCCAGGACTGCCTGGAGACAGCCCACACATTTGCCAGAGAGCAGCTGATGAATGTAGGTGTGAGGCAGAAGAGGAACTATGACGTGCATACCCGGGGAAGGGACTTTGTGTCTGGGGAGCTGGTCTAGGTCTACAGCCCCATGAGAAAGAAAGGCAGATGGCCCAAGTTGGACAGCCACTGAGTGGGGCCCTGCAGCATTCTGGAGAGGGTAGGGGAGGTTGTGTAGCGGTTGCAGCTGTCTCCCAGGGGGAGAAAGGTGACACTGTCCTGGGACAGGTTAGCCCCATACAGAGGGGCCTCTTCTCTCCAAACCCCAGGGACCCCCACAATTCCCCTCTCTGGCAATGACATTCCCCAGGCACCCACACCCAGGCGCTGCATACAAGGCTCCAGACAGCCCACTCACCCAGTCTCCCTCCCTGTGTCACCGCGTGGTTCCCCGGAGCCATGGACTGTATTCCCCGTTCCCTCATCCTTGTCCCCCATTTCCCTGCCTTCATTCCCTGGGCCTCAGACGGGCAGCCCCCTGCCATGGACTGAGCCCCCTGTTTCACATCTGGACTAGAGGTCGACTGATTAATCAGAATGGCCGATTAATTAGGACCAATTTCAAGTTTTCATAACAATCGGTAATCAGCATTTTTGAACACCGATCACGGACATTTATACGTATATACGTCCATGTGAAAATATGGTGCAAACTGAGACATCACCGCTCAAGTTGGTTATCTAATGTTTTGAAAATAGCTGGCTGGCCATCTGTCCAGTACATAACATGCACATACAGTATCTAATGTTATCTTAAGGCTACCTCTGCAATTTATTTTGTCATTGCTAGGATGTACATTTATCCTACTTATTTCCTGACATTGTCCAAGTTCTGATTCTCATTAATTCTCCCTTCCTCCTCCAATGAAGTCCATGTTACCCACTTCGTCACCAGACAAAAGCAACAAACTATTAGAAGCGGTGCTAATTTCATTCATCAACATTTAAAAAAAGGGTAGTAGACATTTACAGTAGACATTTCCCTGATTATAGTCTAGCTCAAAACTAATGAGACTGTTTCAGCATGTAAAAAGTAACAGTACAAAACATACATTTTAGCAAAAATAAAAGTGAGTTGACTGAATAGATACTTAATAAACGTTTCGAACCAATACATACTATAGACCTGCTAAATTACTCACATCCATCATAAAAAAATATTAGAAACAGAATAAACTAAAATAATTCTGTATTTATTTAAGATGTAACAATTGTTCATGAAGCAAACATTGTATGACTTGGTGAAGGTGTGGTAGAAAGAAGCTGTCCGTTTTCCTCCCCCTCCATCCCTGGTGCTCGTTCAACATAGCATGTGGAGATTCCTGTGATCACCAACAGTCATAAACATGTCATTCTGAACAGCAATGTCTTCCTAACAAGAATTTAGACAAGTTGACAATTCAACAGAATTCAGTCTTGTTCATGATCGGTACAACATGAGACAAATAGCAAGCCATAGTATATCAGACTGTATACCACGGGTATGTGTCAATCTTACTTGTTTACAGTTGTAATTACGTTGGTAACCAGTTTTTAATAGCAATAAGGCACCTTGGGGGTTTGTGGTATATGGCCAATATACCACGGCTAAGGGCCGTATCCAGGCACTCCGCATTGCAACGTGCATAAGAACAGCCCTAAGCCGTGATATTTTGTTCATATACCACAAACCTCTGAGGCACCTAATTGCTTAAATATAAAGATACATGCGCATGTGAGGTTTCAAATAATAATGTTACTACGACTAGCTTGTCCTCTCCCTGCTTTTCCTGACCATGTTTATCTGATATAGCTAGTTGTTATTGTTCTTCCTTGCTCATCCAAAGCAGGCTTTTTCCCTCCTCGTTAGTCTTCAGATGCTTGAATACATGATCATCATGTTGTGGCTGTAATATGGACATAGCATTAGAACTAGATACTCTTAGAAAAAAGGGTTCCAAAAGGGTTCTTCAGCTGTCCCCATAGTATAACCCTTTTTAGTTCCTGGTAGAACACTCTGTGAAAATGGTTGTACATGGAACCCAAAACGGTTCTACCTGGAACCAACAAGGGTTCTTCAAAAAGTTATCCTATAGGGACTAGAGGTCAACCGATTATGATTTTTCAAAGCCGATACCGATTATTGGAGGACGAAAAAAGCCGATACCGATTAATCAGATGATTTTTCAAATTTATTTGTAATAATGACAATTACAACAATACTGAATGAACACTTATTTTAACTTAATAAATTACATCAATAAAATCAATTTAGCCTCAAATAAATAATGAAACATGTTCAATTTGGTTTAAATAATGCAAAAACAAAGTGTTGGAGAAGAAAGTAAAAGTGCAATATGTGCCATGTAAGAAAGCTAACGTTTAAGTTCCTTGCTCAGAACATGAGAACATATGAAAGCTGGTGGTTCCTTTTAACATGAGTCTTCAATATTCCCAGGTAAGAAGTTTTAGGTTGTAGTTATTATAGGAATTATAGGACTATTTCTCTCTATACCATTTGTATTTCATATACCTTTGACTATTGGATATTCTTATAGGCAATTTAGTATTGCCAGTGTAACAGTATAGCTTCCGTACCTCTCCTCGCTCCTACCTGGGCTCGAACCAGGAACACAACGACAACAGCCACCCTCGAAGCAGCGTTACCCATGCAGAGCAAGGGGAACAACTACTCCAAGTCTCAGAGCGAGTGAAGTTTGAAACGCTATTAGCGCGCACCCCGTTAACTAGCTAGCCATTTCACATCACATCGTTACACCAGCCTAATCTCAGGAGTTGATAGGCTTGAAGTCATAAACAGCAGAGCTGCTGTCAAAACGCACAAAAGTGCTGTTTGAATGAATGCTTACGAGCCTGCTGGGGCCTACCATCACAGTCAGACTGCTCTATCAAATCATAGACTTAATTATAACAAAATAACACACAGAAATGCGAGCCTTAGGTCATTAATATGGTCGAATCCGGAAACTATCATCTCGAAAACAAGACGTTTATTCTTTCAGTGAAATACGGAACCGTTCCGTATGTCACGGTTGTCATATGGAGGAGATCAAGGCGCAGCGTGGTAAGCGTACATACTTCTTTAATAAAGAAAGAACACTGAACAAAACTAACCGTGACGCAAATATGGCTAGTGCAGACAGGCAACTAAACATAGAATAAGAACCCACAAACTACCTAAGGAATATGGCTACCTAAATACAACGATAAACAGCTGCCTCTGATTGAGAACCAATCTAGGCAACCATAGACATATAAACACCTAGACTACCAAAACCTCTAGACATACAAAAAACCCTAGACAATACAAAAACCCCTAGACAATACAAAAACTAAACAAAGCACCCTCGTCACACCCTGACCTAACCAAAATAATATAGAAAACAAAGTTAACTAAGGTCAGGGCGTGACACCATATTTTATCTAACAGGTGGCATCCATCAGTCTAAATATTCCTGTTACATTGCACAATCTTCAATGTTATGTCATTAATCACGTAAAATTCTGTCAAATTAGTTCGCAATGAGCCAGGCGGCCAAAAATGTTGCATATACCCTGACTCTGCGTGCAATGAATACAAGAGAAGTGACACAATTTCACCTGGTTAATATTGCCTGCTAACCTGGATTTCTTTTAGCTAAATATGCAGGTTTAAAAATATAAACTTCTATGTATTGATTTTAAGAAAAGCATTGGTGATTATGGTTAGGTACACATTGGAGCAACGACAGTCCTTTTTCGCTAATGCGCACTGCATCGATTATATGCAACACAGGACACGCTAGATAAACTAGTAATATCATCAACCACGTGTAGTTAAAACTAGTGATTATGATTGATTAAGTTTAATGCTAGCTAGCAACTTACCTTGGCTTCTTACTGCATTCGCGTAACAGGCGGGTTCCTCGTGAGGCAGGTGGTTAGAGCGTTGGACTAGTTAACCGTAAGGTTGCAAGATTGAATCCCTGAGCTGACAAGGTAAAAATCTGTCGATCTGCCCCTGAACAACCCACCGTTCCTAGGCCATCATTGAAAATAAGAATGTTAACTGACTTGCCTAGTTAAATAAAGATTAAATGAAGGTGTAAAAAAATTATTAAAAAATCGGCAAAATCGGCGTCCAAAAGTCTGATTGTTATGAAAACTTGAAATCGGCCCTAATTAATAGGCCATTCCGATTAATCGGTCGACCTCTAATAGGGACAGCTGAATAACTGTTGAAGTTCTAGATAGCACATTTTTTTCTTGTGCAATGGCACAATTTCATGCGTCTGAAAGCACAATATTCAAAAGTTCTAATCACCTTGTAAATGCAGCTGTAATGAACTCGTGTAAAATTTCCCATAACAAGCGTTCAAATCAACACGATTTGAAACTCTTGACCGTCCATATAAAAATGCCCATAACAAGCGTTCAAAGCACCTGTAAACGAACTGGACAGGTGAACAAAAATCGATAGTATAAAAAAATTGCATTTGACACTTGAAAAAAGCAAGTGAAAAATGATAATTACAAGTGTTCCCGGTAAGCTCTTGGCCTTCCATACCTCACAGCAGGTGGCGGCATTGCACAAAGAAATTGTGCGAACGCCATGAAACCAACGAAGAAGCTGTGGGCATAACGAAGCGGCAAAAATCAAACCTGTGGACAGGTGATTGGTAGTAAAAAATAAAAGACGTTTTGGGCACATCGACGAGGGGAAGGATTTTAGACAGATGTTACCAAACTAGACACTAAAGTCGCAAATGGCTCAACGATGTCACAAGGGACAGTTTCGGCACGCTTGTCAATCAACCCCACAAGTGGCAACTCGTGAGTGACGTAATTCGCTGTCTAGAAAAGGTTAACGTTAGCTAGTTAACGTGTTAGTGTTGTTTGCTTGTTTAGGTAGCTGCAGTACCGTAGATGAGCTGACGTTAACCGTTGTTCTTGACCTGTCTTGTCAAAGAAGTAACTAACGTTAGCTAGCTTTTCTACAACTAGCTAACAAGTTCTCAACAGCTAAAACATTTACAACTAGCTAGTTATTTAGCTAGTAAGCTATGTAACGTTATCCAGCTAATATAACGATGTTAGTAAACGCTAGTTAGCTATACAACTGCCAACTAACCTTAACTGGTTTAGCACTAAACACATTTCGCTAGCTAGTCTACAGCCTTAACAGGCGCTAATTTATTCCTACAGTCAGGCTAACCACAACGATGTCTCGGAGGCGGCTTGACAACCGCAATGGACCTACTGGGTTACTTGGAGAAATTCAAACCCTTATCAATACGGAACCGATGGACAGTATGTACGAAATCACCGGCGAGTTGGGCAGGTGAGCCAATGCTAACGTTACTATTTCCCCCTTTTAAAGCTTTCTAATAGTAGTAGCAATAGTAGTTGACTAACAGTTAAGACTTTTTAACTACATTGATACTTGAACTTTGTTTACCAACTGTAAATGCCTACCTACAATATAGCTAGCAAGGCTACCTCTAAGATTGTGTATCAGATAGTTTTGGTGTACCTAGAGTTTTTATTGTTGGATAGGCTAAATGTTAGAAATTGCACCAAATAGGCAAGTCTACAAATAGATGTATGGAAAGGCATTTCTTACAAGATCATTTCGTTTTATGAAATTTCATGAAAATGCATACTTGGTGGAAATTTTTTGTTCCATTTTCATACGATTACCACATTGTCCTTTTGTAAGCGATGTGGCTATAAGTGCTCTACATGAGCCAAACCTAACATTTGTTGCCTATCATAAAGGACCCATTAGGGTATGTCACATCGCTGGTGTCCCCAACCTTGCTAGTGCAATTCAGGAGGAAGGAAGCAAGGGCATGTGAAAACCAGACTTGAATTCAGCCACAGAAGAAATGAGGAAATCAACTATGTCTGGCAACTTCCAGTTTGTGTTTTTTCTTTCTTGGTGGTGTTGGCAAAGTTTGAAGGGGAAACGTTGGCTACATTAAGAATGTGTGCCCAAACAAAGATCTGTTATCATGGTTGAATTACCAGGCGCAGGACCCCCCTTGTCTTTGTTAGTCAGCCTCGCTCAGATATATTAAAAACGGCAAACGTTTCTCTCTACCCTGTGGCAAAAGGTGTAGAATTGCAGGAAATTAGCTGTAAAACAGCTCATTTTCCACTACCACATGGCGAAATGAGTAGAATTGAATGAAATTTGTTATAAAATTGTTAAATGTTCTCTCCGCCCAATGGAAAATGTGTAAAATCCAGAACTTGCTTTAAAACTGCAACATTTCCTCTCTGCTGTCAACAGGAGGGCCACTAAAACGTTGGTCAAGAGCATCTGCTGAATGACCTAAATGTACATTTTACATTTACATACAGTACCAGTCAAAAGTTTGGACACACTCACTCATTCCAGGGTTTTTCTTTATTTTTACTTTTTGTACATTTTAGAATAATAGTGAAGACATCAAAACTATGAAATAACACATATAATCATGTAATAACCAAAGTGTTAAACAAATCAAAATATATTATATATGAAATTCTTCAAAGTAGCCACCCTTTTCCTTGATGATTACCAAGAGTGTGCAAAGCTTTCTCTCAACCAGCTTTGTGCGTTAGTCACCTGGAATGTGTTTCAATTAACAGGTGTGCCTTGGTAAAAGTTAATTTGTGGAAATTCTTTCCGTAATACATTTGAGTCAATCAGTTGTGTTGTGACAAGGTAGGGGTGGTATACAGCAGATAGCCCTATTTGGTAAAAGACCAAGTCCATATTATGGCAAGAATACTTCAAATAAGCAAAGAGAAATGACAGTCCATCATTACTTTAAGACATGACGGTCAATCAATCCATAATATTTCAATAACTTTTAAAGTTCAAGTGCTGTTGCAAAAACCATCAAGCGCTATGACGAAACTGGCTCTCATGAGGACCGCCACAGGAAAGGAAGACCCAGATTTACCTCTGCTGCGGAGGATAAGTTCATTACAGTTACCAGCCTCAGAAATTGCAGCCCAAGTAAATGTTTCAGTTCAACTAAAAGACACATCTCAGCATCAACTTTTCAGAGGATACTGCGTGAATCAGGCCTTCATGGTCAAATTGTTGTAAAGAAACCACTAAAGGACACCAATAAGAAGAGACTTGCTTTGTCGAAGAAACACAAGCAATGGACATTAGACCGAGGAAAATCTTCTTTGGTCGGATGAGTCAAAATCTGAGATTATTGGTTCTAACTGCTGTATCTTTATGAGACTCATAGTAAATAAACGGATGATCTCCGCATGTGTGGTTCCCTCCATGAAGTATGGCGGTGGTGATGTGATGGTGTGGGGCTGCATTGCTGGGGAAGTTGTCGGTGTTTTATTTAGAATTCAAGGTACACTTAACAAGCATAGCTACCACAGCATTTTGCAGTGATACGCCATTCGTTTTTCAGCAGGACAATGACCTAACACACCTCCGGGCTGTGCAAGGGCTATTTGACCAAGAAGGAGAGTGATGGAGGGCTGTATCAATGACCTCGTCTCCACAATCACCTAACCTCAACCTAATTGAGATGGTTTGGGATGAGTTGGATCGCAGAGAGAAGAAAAAGCACCCAATAAGAGCTCAGTATATGTGGGAAGTCCTTCAAAACTGTTGGATTAGCATTCCAGGTGAAGCTGGTTGGGAGAATGCCCCCTGTGCAAAGCTGTCATCAAGGCAAAGGGTGGCTATTTTGAGGGATCTAAAATATATTTGGATTTGTTTAACCCTTTTTGGTTACTACATGATTCCATTTGTTATTTCATAGTTTTGATGTATTCTTTTATTCAACAATGTAGAAAATAGTAAAAATAAAGAACCCTTGAATGAGTAGGTGTGTTTAAACTTTTGACTGGTACTGTGTGAACTGATGTTCAAATGGTAACAATGTTGTCTCCTTCAGAGAAGACGAAAATGACCCAGATAGTGTGTGATTTTTAAAAAATGACTCAGCCCTCCCTCGATCTGTCCTTGGTGCCAGGGGGAAATTTGCCGTGGTGAAGCGGTGCATGGAGAAGGCTACGGGAAAGATGTTCGCCGCCAAGTTCCTGCGGAAGCGGAGGCAGGGCCGAGATTGCCGGGCCGAGGTGGTGCACGAGATGGCCGTGCTGGAGGCGACCCGCAACAACCCTCGTGTGGTCAACCTGCAAGCTGCCTACGAGACAGACCACGACATAATCCTGCTGCTGGAATAGTGAGTCATTATTTAAAATGTAAAAAAAAAAAAAAAATTGCACTCAATGCTATCAGTTCAGTCGGTAACATTTGAAATGTTCATTGTTCCCACAACATCCACTTCACACCACCATCAACTTCC
Source organism: Oncorhynchus tshawytscha (assembly GCF_018296145.1). NCBI lineage: Eukaryota > Metazoa > Chordata > Actinopteri > Salmoniformes > Salmonidae > Oncorhynchus > Oncorhynchus tshawytscha. Next base: position 37,370,772 of record NC_056431.1, read on the forward strand.
TCCACTACATCTGTCAGCTCCTTAACTCGTGTATGTTTCAATTTTTTTTAAATGTATAATGTACAGGACAGATGATAGGCTATTTAAAATCTTAACAGTTTATCATATACCTGAGACAGTATAATGTGTGATTCCTATGGATGCAAATTTAGACACATTTTGCTTCTGACTAAGCCCCCCTCATTAACCGGGTCAGCAAACGGTTATATTTTTTTTACAAGACTAAAGGGACGTGACCAACAGAAAATACTATGCATGCATACCAGGAACTGACATTTTTCATTAAGAGCTTAATGGAAACATGCAACAATAGCAAGCCTATCATTTTACAGTCAAAAGGCTATATCCTATAATTGAGCATGCAACCCCTGTAATGAAGCAGTTAATAAAACGCAGTTTTCAAATATTTGCCAAAATGTAATTTGCGGAAAAACACAGTTCTTAACAGCGCACCTAATGTGAGCAGTTCCATATATGACAGAGCTAAAAAATCTCTGTTAGAACCTAAAAGATGGGGAATCTAATACCAACAACTAGGATGGGTTGCTATGGCTAGGATGGTGCCTTAGGCTTCTGGACAGCAAAAGAAAGTTCATATAAAAACCAATAAAACAGAGATTTTTTTTTAAATTTAGCCTTTATTTAACTAGGCAAGTCTGTTAAAAACACATTCTTATTTATGACGGCCTACCAGAGAACAGTGGGTTAACTGCCTTGTTCAGGGGAAGAACGACAGATTTTTACCTTGTCAGCTCGGGGATTCAAACCAGCAACCTTTCGGTTACTGGCCCAACGCTCTAACCATTAGGCTACCTGCCGCTAATGGCATGAGGATGTCTTTATAAAATTTCCTCCAGGTTTCTATGGTAGGATTTTGGCTAGGCTACTTTGAAGCAATGTAAGACATGGCTCATTATTTGAAGTAAAGTAAAACGTTCAGGTTTCAAACAATTTTACTGCCTCAAGCTCACGTTGCAAAGTGGTGGGTGACGCACTGATAGCCTTCCTACTGTTGACTATAGCCTATGGCCTCGAATGGGAATGTGAGGTGCTCTTGAATTACGAGTTGAGATTGAGAAATAATCGTGGTCATCAAGAGTTTAATAGCGATTGCATTTAGAATGGTTATTTATTGGGCAATGACTGGGTTTATAAAAGCACGTTTCACTCCCTTACCAGCTTTTTCAGGAGGTGCTCTCGCACAGTCTGACAGGTGATAGGCTATTCCGCTCCTCAAACTAAATCAAATCAAATCAAATTTTATTTGTCACATACACATGGTTAGCAGATGTTAATGCGAGTGTAGCGAAATGCTTGTGCTTCTAGTTCCGACAATGCAGTAATAACGAGCAAGTAATCTAACTAACAATTCCAAAAAAAAACTACTGTCATACACAGTGTAAGGGGATAAAGAATATGTACATAAGGATATATGAATGAGTGATGGTACAGAGCAGCATAGGCAAGATACAGTAGATGATATCGAGTACAGTATATACATATGAGATAAGTATGTAAACCAAGTGGCATAGTTAAAGTGGCTAGTGATACATGTATTACATAAGGATGCAGTCGATGATATAGAGTACAGTATCAACGTATGCATATGAGATGAACAATGTAGGGTAAGTAACATTATATAAGGTAGCATTGTTTAAAGTGGCTAGTGATATATTTACATCATTTCCCATCAATTCCCATGATTAAAGTGGCTGGAGTAGAGTCAGTGTCATTGACAGTGTGTTGGCAGTAGCCACTCAATGTTAGTGGTGGCTGTTTAACAGTCTGATGGCCTTGAGATAGAAGCTGTTTTTCAGTCTCTCTGTCCCAGCTTTGATGCACCTGTACTGACCTCGCCTTCTGGATGGCAGCGGGGTGAACAGGCAGTGGCTCGGGTGGTTGATGTCCTTGATGATCTTTATGGCCTTCCTGTAGCATCGGGTGGTGTAGGTGTCCTGGAGGGCAGGTAGTTTGCCCCCGGTGATGCGTTGTGCAGACCTCACTACCCTCTGGAGAGCCTTACGGTTGAGGGCGGTGCAGTTGCCATACCAGGCGGTGATACAGCCCGCCAGGATGCTCTCGATTGTGCATCTGTAGAAGTTTGTGAGTGCTTTTGGTGACAAGCTGAATTTCTTCAGCCTCCTGAGGTTGAAGAGGCGCTGCTGCGCCAACTAGGCTCTGTATGCTGTGCGAATATAATACATAAGATGTATGACTAGGGCTGTGGTGGTCATGAAATTGTCAGCCTGTTATTGTCATGCAAAAGAATGCTGGTCTCACAGTAATTGACCATTTATTAATGTAAACCTGTTTAGCATTTCCAGGCTTCTACCCATACAAGCTGCTGATGCACTCCTTTTGAACATCTACATAAAAAAATAAGTATAATAAATAAATGTAATGTACACCATCACAATCAATCCATTAGTTATTTTAGTTAGTTCTAAAGCAACATGATAGGAAGCTCTTGTATTTCAGATGAACAGAATATGAGTTGGCCTAATGTTGGCTTATGTTATCTGGCTATGCTCCATGCCATAGGCTGTAGGCATGTTCATTTAGAAGACAAGATATGCTTAAGTCCCGTGCCATTATTTTAATCTGAGTTTATAGAAAGAGGCATATAATTGAACTTAGCTAAAGAAAATATAAATACATTTTTCCCATTAGTGAGTGTGCATATGAAGTGGCTGTATTGAGCGTAAAAGTTATCATTTGAAACAGGTCCTATATGCTAGATTGAGAGTTATTTGTAACTTTAGTTGTGAATGATACAAACCTTAGACTGTCTTCTAAATCAAAACAGCATGGTACAACTATAGGCTGTTGATGATTTGAGAAAGTAGCCCCAAAAAAAGCTTGCACTCTGTTCCTTGCCTCAGGCTGCACAGCTGTTCTCTCATCAAGTTATCATATTTTCACTGATCAGACTATTCTCAATTGAGTCTTGTCTTCACTAAAATGTAAACATAGTTTCGATTTAGAATAGCCCGTTATCACATGGGCAGGCGAAAAAATACATGTCATCTGCATGCACTCAAAAAGTGAATGGAGGCGGTGCTTTTCTGCCGATCCATTTTGTAGGTTACTTTTGTAGGCTACGTCTAGTAGAGGTTGACAGGGAGTGAAAGGTAATTCCTGTCCCATCTTGTCATGTTAATTATTTTCCTGTACTGTTCCTGATCTTGCAACAGTTCTATAACCTCAGAACTTTCATGTCCCTTCCATATTTAAAAAATCACTCCCGTCCCGTGCTCATTTTTGTGCCAGAAATATGTAGGCTATTATTTGTTTTGGAAGTATTGAAAATAATTTCAGTAATTCAATATGCGACAGTGACATGTAGTTGTCTTACCTGCACTGACTGTAGGCCTAAGTCGATCTGGTTAAGACTGTATTCTAAATGACCTAAATGTAGATGATTAAGGCTGGAGGATGAGGACAGACCCCCAGCAGGATGGTCTGCTCAGCACCTTCATAAAACTGTAGCCTACAGCTGAACACTGTATACCATATGAACATTTACAACACATTAACATTTACAACTTGAACATAAAACACAAAATTAACCTGAGCGTCAGTACTGCATAAGTCAATCTATTTATATATCACTCTTCACCTCAGATGGCATGGGTTTAGTTAAATACGCAAACAATTGGGTTTGAAGGTAAACTTGTTAGGAGTAGAGCTTCATGCCGCTTGTCCCGCTCTCTGAGAGGTAGGCCACACAAGCTCACAGAAAGGGACCGCCGAGTGCTGAAGGACCTGTCCTTGGTTGCAACACTCACTACCAAGTTCCAAACTGCCTTTGGAAGCAACAAGAACTGTTCGTCGGGAGCTTCATGAAATGGGTTTCCATGGCCGAGCAGCCACACACAAGCTTAAGATCACCATGCCAAGTGTCGGCTGGAGTGTTGCCACCATTGGACTCTGGAGCAGTGGAAACACGTTTTCTGGAGTGACGAATCACGCTCCACCATCTGGCAGTCCGACGGCTGGATCTGGGTTTGGCGGATGCCAGGAGAACGCTACCTGCCCCAATGCATAGTGCCATCTGTAAAGTTTAGTGGAAGAGGAATTAATGGTCTGGGGCTGTTTTTCATGGTTCAAGCTAGACTTCTTAGTTTCAGTGAAGGGAAATGTTAATGCTAGAGCATACAATGACATTCCAGACAATTCTGTGCTTCCAACTTTGTGGAAACAGTTCGGGGATGGCCCTTTCTTGTGCCCGACTTCACTAATACTCTTGTGGCTGAATGGAAGCAAGTCCATGCAGCATTGTTCCAACATCTAGTGGAAAGCCTTACCAAACGCGTGAAGGCTGTTATTGCAGTGAAGGGGGGGGGGGGTCCAACTCCATATTAATGTCCATGATTTTTGGAATGATGTTCGATGACCTTGGTTCCTTGAGCTTGGTTCCTTCATTATTAAAGACAACTCTTATCATATTTAGCTAAAACATTGCTCTTTCCTTGGCTCTAATGTTAGTGATGGTCCTTGGCTGGTGCAAGACGTTGCAATTCCTCCATCAAAGGCTTCATCATTTATCCGATATGGGTTGGCATTTGAGGTAGCCTCATGACTGGCTACAACTGGAGCAAGGCGCAAGAGTGAGCTGAGGGGAGGGGGGAAATGACTGACTTTTCTTTTTTTAAATGATATTAAGTAATCTTTATTAGGCCTAGCCTACAGTTGGGGCTCCCGATCCAGTGCCTGGTTCGATTCCAGGCTGTATCACAACCCACCATGATTGGGAGGCCCATAGGGCGGCGCACAATTGGCCCAGCGTCATCCGTGTTAAGGTTTGGCCGGGGTAGGCTGTCATTGTAAATAAGAATGTGTTCTTAACTGACTTAAATAAATGAACTGGTTTTATATAGAGAAATCTTTGGAGGGAGTTGAAAGTCCGTGTTGCCCAGCAACAGCCCCAAAACATCACTGCTCTAGAGGAGATCTGCATGGAGGAATGCACCAAAATACCAGCAACAGTGTGAAGACTTACAGAGAACTTTTGACCTCTGTCATTGCCAACAAAGGGTATATAACAAAGTATTGAGAGAAACTTTTGTTATTGACCAAATAATTATTTTACACCATAATTTGCAAATAAATTCATTAACCCTACAATGTGATTTTCTTTCTCATTTTGTCTGTCATAGTTGAAGTGTAACTATGATGAAAATTACAGGCCTCATCTTTTTAAGTGGGGGAACTTGCACAATTGGTGGCTGACTAAATACTTTTTTGCCCCACTGTATAACTCTTAACTATTCTTGTACTGCCGGTTCCTGTAGACTTTTGATCCTGTCCTAAATTTGACTCTAGAACTAATCTCCCATTCCTACCAGAATCCCAGGGGACCTGTGTCAATGCA